>NW_005842855.1:140144-147611 GCF_000455745.1 Alligator sinensis | reverse complement strand
CACTCTTTCTTGCCCTCTTTTCTTCTCTCTCTCTCTCTCTCTCTCACCCTCTTTTCTTCTCTCTCTCACCCTCTCTTCCTCTCAAAACCATGGCAAAAAATTTTAAATTTCCCTGTAATAATTTGGTGTGCCATGCTTTGCGCGACACTGGGTTCAGCCCCCCTAGCTTTGGCCTACATCATCTCTAGCCCAGGTACATACTTGAGTTGTGCACCCCTGGTATAAAAGGTGGTAACCCTATCCACACCAGATCAGACATCTGTCATATCATGGCCTTATATACATAGCCTTTCTTCCAACATATGGCACACATTAGTCTGTAAATATAAAATCCCCTGGAAAATTGAGTGTTGGGGTACTTATTAACATTTTCAGAAGTTAGGGGGTACTTGCGACTTAAGGTTGAGAAGCACTGTTCTAGATAGGCCATTAATCAGAGATATAGGGTCAGTTGTTGTCTACAGCTGTATTTAGGTATTCCAAACATTTTAAACTATGTACATTACAATGAAAGTTGTACACTTAATTTTTTAACAATGTGTTTTCACAGAAAAAACTACGCAGGTCCCAGCATGCTCGCAAGGAAACAGAATTCCTGCGACTAAAGAGGACTAGGCTTGGTTTGGATGACTTTGAATCTCTGAAAGTTATAGGAAGGGGAGCATTTGGGGAGGTTTGTGTTTTCTTTGCTTGGAAGTAGATTAAACTGAATTGGAAAAGGGCATTATAAGGAGGGTCCATATGGTGTGTTTATTCCAGAGTAACTATGATATAACTATTTTGATAAATTTACAAATGTAGGTATGTGATCAATGATTGCTTTCCAAAATGAGCATAGTTTTATTTACTGAATATCTGGCATTTGGTTTGGCTGTTAACTTATCAGAATATTGAACATCCTACCTAACACTTATTGGTTGCTGAAAGTTAGAAACACAACTTCTAATATGATGTAAAAATGCATAGTATTGAATATTTCACTTTTCTCCATTTTTTTTCTATGTTTTCCTAATGCTTTTTTTAAAGCTAGTTAACTTCATAAGCTCTTGAATATGCAGTGGATGGTAACACCCAGTAAATGGGTTAGATGTTATGCATTTTTCTTTATTTCAGGTACGCCTTGTCCAGAAGAAAGACACGGGCCATATTTATGCAATGAAGATACTTAGAAAAGCTGATATGCTTGAAAAAGAGCAGGTTTGTGCTTTGTTTATATTTATTTGTGTTTATACTTATAGTTTGAAAATATTCTATATAGATAGGAAAGGAGTTGAGGTTTTGTTTGTGTTCACTCCGTTGCTGTGTATTTGTACAGGCTGGCACAAAATTGCTATGGTGCAAGACTGCTACAGTAGAAGCTAGGAATCTTAAAGAATAATAAAACAATAAAGTCTGGAATAGAGTTGTTCACCTGGTGGTCCCTGCAGCTGCCTCTTCTGCTGCCATGCAGTGGAGGAAGCCTGTGGGGAGGGGGAAGTGTGGCCCATTGCCTGTATAACAGAGGGATATGGGGTCTGCCCAACAGCTATGCAGCCTGCTCAGTGAGGAGCTGTTCACTACTTATGAGAGGGAGGAAGGAATTCTGGGAGGCAGTCTGTGCTCCTGGTGCTGCTCATACGATGGGAGGAGATCCTGAGGACCCATCCCTGCAGTGTATAGTCCACATGGTGTGCTGCCCCCAGAGGAGGAAAGTAATCTTGTAAAGAGAATTTCTAGTGTTTGCATAAGAAACGTTAAGCTGTCAGGACATAATAATTAGTGCTTCAAATAATTAGTGCTTCAGTTTCTCCAAGAATGAGGGATTGCTGAGGGGCCAGTGGGGGACACAGCCGTCTCTCTAAGTTCTTGCAAACTCTGCTGAATTATTTCAGAGCTTTTCAGTGGGTCTTTATTCCAGATGCGGTAGCACTGATTTGAACATGGGGTGGTAACCAGGGAGGCTTAGAGGACTTCTGTGGCCTTTGAAGCCCATGCTACCCCATCTTCACTTGTTACCTGTGCTAGCTAAATTCAAAGTAGCATAGGGTGTCTGCCCATGATATAACTGCCCCTTCATTTTACTCCATAGACATCCTGAGCTTCAATATAATACTGCTCTTCCTTTACAGTAGGGGTGGACAATTGTTTTGGCTAGAGGGCGGCTGAATGAGTTTTGATGAGGTGTCAAGGGCCACAAGGGTAGTCACACCCCTGGACAGGAGCCACACTCCCTGGTTGCCATCTTGTGACTGGAAGTCCTGCCCCTTAACCCCTGACCTTTGCCACCGGGAGATTCTTCCCTGTCCAGGAAGTACTTTTGGGAGGGGGTGTGAGGCTTGCTTGTATACTGTGTGCGGAAAGGTAAGAGGGGGAGTGTGCTTGGGGTGTGTGTGTGCGGTGTGGGTATGGTGCTGATAAGGGGTGTGCATGTGTGTGGGGTGTGGGACTTGCACGCATGGGCGTGTGTGTGTGTGTGTGTGTGTGGGGGGGTATGGTGGGGGGTGGGATGTATAGTGAGATGTGGCAGGGTGCGAGTTTGTGTGGATATGGTGGGGTGTGTGATTGGGGTGTGGGACAGTGTTGGGTGTGTGGGTATGGTGGGGTTGGGTTGGGAGTGCATGTATGGTGGGCTTCTCCCCCCTCAACTGCTCTTTGTGACGTGACTGAACCCAGCCCCTCTGCAGGCAGTGGGGAGGGGGATCAGTGCTGCCTGCCTGGCTCAGAGCGTGCTGCAAAAGGCGGGTTAAGCAGCTGCCACCACTGGGCAGCAAGAGAAGCCCCTAGGAGAGTGGAAGTGGGGACAGGGAGCTGAGCCTGGCACCACTGGCTCTCTTGGTCTGTATCCCACACCTGCCCAGTGGGGCTGCAGCTGAGCCTGTGCTGGCTCCGGCCACTGCTGCTGCTGCTTCCTGCTATGTGCCTGTCCAGCAGAGCTGCACCAACTACACACTGGCTCCTGCTGACACCCCACCCGTCTGTCCCGTGCCTGTCCGGTGGGGCTTTATGAGCAGCCAAGTTCTGTCATCCCCACCCCCTTCCATTCACATGCTCACCTGCCTAGCCATGCGTGAGCATAACCAAAGTGAGCTGCAGGCAGAGCGCACACTGCTCCCTTCAACGCTTCAGCTTCCCCTCCCTACCTGCTACCCAGAGCACTTCAGCAGGGACAGGAAAAGGTGTCCCTGGAGACGGGGGGAGCCCAAAAGTTCCCTGGGCAGTGATAGCAACAGCTCTGCCTGGAAGCTGTGCCGGCTGGGTTGGTGCCCTCCAACAGAGGAAGCTGGGAGCACAGCACGTACTGCCCCAGGCGAGAGCAGTCAAGGCTTGGCCCCATGCAGAGCACAGCAGGGACAGCCACTGGCAGGGCCAGTTAAAATTAATTAGTGGGTGCCTGCCTGTGGGCCAGATCCAGTCAGCTGGTGTGCTGGATCTGGCTTGTGGGCTATCTTTTGCACACCCCTGCTTTAGAGCATCACAGTTTTCCCAACTGACAGTGGTACAAATTCAGAATAGTTTATTGAGGTCCTTTTCTGGACACACTAATTTTACAGTGCTTTAAGACTGAAAACCCAACACCTTGTCATATTCTTTAGTTCATTTTGCAGGCTGTTCACTAATATTTTACAAATACTCTCTAAAGATGTTCCATCAGGACACTGAATTTGAATACCATGAACTGAATGATATTCCACCAGTTCAGTCACTTATCTGTTTCCTGCATTGGTAATGGAACTAATTTTCTGTCAAGCAAAGAGGCCATGAAATAAAAACTGCCACTTAGTATTACCTTCACATCTTTTTCCAAATGTTGTAAAAATAGCAGCCAAGTCGCTCTTATTAGAGATGATTCAAGGTGCTTATCTTATTTAGCTTTGACTGTGAGTTAAAACCAATATATGAATGCTTATCAGCTTTTTTTGAGTACATAAATAAGAAATCTCATAACTAGTCAACAATTCTTCGAATTTTTTTCAGGTCTCAATTTCTGTACCCTTAAAGACCAGATCCTGTATTGTATTATATGCTTGTATCAGGCTTTCTCAGTGACTTTTACAGTTAAATTCCATCTATTTGTGAGAGCAACTATGATTTCATAATCAGTATAGTAATATTGCAAAGCTGATCTTGACGCAAGGTCTTGTACATTAACATTTCTAAAAATGTCTTTTTTAGAGTAAATCTGAGCCTGTTTGTTTCATTTCACTAAAACAATCCTAGAGGTATTCTGTTTCTACGCATGTTTTGTTCGATTGCCAAATATTGTGTGTTAAACAAAATCACCCTTCACTTATGGAATCCCACATTTGGGGATATCTTGGTGGCATCTTAAGTCAGGAGGTTGCCTCCAGGCAATAAGGACTGTATTATTTTAGTACAGCATTCAGTTGATGTCAGTGGGATTTTGTGCTACCAAATTAATATGTAGTCTTTGCAGTATCTACCCTTTGTATGAAAAATAGTTTCTTCAGCAGATGTAATGAAAAAGTGAAGAACAGTAGAAACAGTTCAATGTTAAAAAAGTTGGTTCATATTTATATTAACAATACTATTTCTTAACTGCACAGGTGGCCCATATCCGAGCAGAAAGAGATATATTGGTTGAAGCGGATGGTGCCTGGGTGGTGAAGATGTTTTACAGCTTTCAAGACAAAAGGAATCTTTATCTTATCATGGAGTTCCTACCTGGAGGTAAGCTCTGAGTTCTGTAATTTGTGATGCAAATTTTCACGTTTCCCTTTTGCTCTTAGGTGCTTAAAAAAAGAAAAAGTATGATTTTTTTGCTAGCTCTTATTATTTTTATGTAGTAGTGCCAGTGTAGTAACCATTTCTGCATTTCTGAAATTTTAAATCATCCATAAGTATAATTGAAGTCTGTTCTATTTTCCTCTGCTGATGTTAGTATCAGTAAATGTGACTATTACTGGAAACAAACTATCACGCACTACATGTTGGGAGATAATTAAACCTAGTTTACCTCAGTGAGTACCTAATTGAAATGCCAAATTCATAATTTTCAGTTAATTCTTTCTGGGACCAGTTTGCCAAACAGGTTTTGAAGCAAGCAATAATGGTCTGATTATAGAAGACCATAGAGCACAGTTGTAAGATTAAAATGCACTCTACTAACTTTTCCAGTAGCATTATTTGATTAATAAAATGCATTTATTTTCTTTGATATAGGTGATATGATGACCTTACTGATGAAGAAAGACACTTTGTCAGAGGAGGAGACACAGTTTTACATTTCTGAGACAGTACTGGCCATAGATGCCATTCATCAGCTCGGCTTCATCCATAGGGATATTAAACCAGATAACCTTTTGCTGGATGCCAAGGTATGTAACATGTTTGTGATAGTAACATAGAGTGACTTTGCTCTAGTTGAGATGTCCTAAATAAAACAGTACAGCAAAAGCTCTCATGGGAGCTCTCAGATAACCAAATATGCTGGTTACCTGAGAGGTGCCTTTGCCTGGTCAGGCAAAGATGCCCCTCCCACTGTGTCCGGTGCATTAGTGTGCCGTGGGACAGGCACCACGCTGTCCCTCCCCTGGCTGGGGGACAGGGAGGGGGTCCCCACACAGGCTGCTCTGCCTTGGGCCGTGGCCTGAAGTGGGACTCAGTGAAACTGTAAGTCCCACTTCTGGTTTCGCTTTTGCCGCATCAGTCGGTGTGCCGGTTAATAGAGCATGCCAGTTAATGAAGTGCCAGATAATACTGCTTTTACTGTATTATGCTTTTCTGTTCCCAATCTCATTCTTTCCCCCACAGTCTTAAAAACATAAATGAGTCCCAAACTCTTTGGAATAATTAAGCAGTTTTTTCCTTACAAGCTATTATTTCAGAGCAGAATCATTTTAATAATTTCTTGATATGTAAAGAGTCGTCGGTCCCTATGTTGTCCTCTAATGTTGGATAAGGTAATCCTACAAAACTTTGTTTTACACATTTCCTAAGTGAGTAAGTTATTAAAATATATTGTGCTCTTTAAGCCTTCTCAATAATACGTTTATCTTCAATTTCTGTAGGGTCATGTAAAACTGTCTGATTTTGGACTATGCACAGGTTTAAAGAAAGCTCACAGAACTGAGTTCTACAGGAACCTTACACACAATCCACCAAGTGACTTCTGTAAGTATCTGGTGTTTCAGTTAAAGTATTTAAGTGGTTTTGGATTGCAATCATGCCACAGCATAGTCTGATTCTGTTAGATCTCCCTGGCTAAGAAGGGTTGAGTTAGGTGGGGCTGTTTTTAGATGGAAGACCAGTTCACTTAACATCTAGGTATTACAGGGAGAAAGTGGCATTGGTGGTTCTACATATGGTACTTTTCCTTCCTGAAGCTGTATTGAATCGAATTTTCAAGATGATGATAGAGGGCACTGTGCTGCTGGAAATACTCTTCCAAACTGGTTTCCTGTGCATGTCCTAACAAAGTAGAATCAGTAATGATCAGGGATACTGTTTTTCTCTGCTTAAAAATCACAAGTTCTCTGATAACTACCCCCCTGCATTTTCCTGCACTTAAAATGAAAGGCCACTGTGTATGTGTATGTACCAGTTGAACACAATGTTCTTTGATTATATTTACAATTTTAAAGGAGTTTGGAAGTCTACCAGTGCCTCAATCACTATAATAAAATACATTCTAAATACCTATAAATTTTGGTATTTGATTTTGTGTTTCTAATCATGTAAAATCAGAGCTCCCCCTGCCCCCTTTGCTCACTAGGATCTGGGTCTAGCTGTGTGTTTTCTGCTACTGAGCAACCCTGATATGCTGGTGCCCTGCCCATGCCAGTGCCCCTCACTCCTTCTTCACCCAGCCCTGGCCCTTCCCTCCTGACCCCACAGCCCCCTGCTCCCCCAGCCCTACCAGAGGGGTCCCTCAGCTACCAGGGCTGTGGGGCCAGGGACCCAGGTCTACAGCCTCCTGCCGCACCCCCCCCCCCAAGCACCCGAGCCCCAGCTGCCACCTGTGGGAGGTGGCAGTTCCTGTGGCCCAGAGTGCTGAGCCTGACCTTCCCCACACAGACAGGTGGCAGGGCTTTGGCAGAGCCCATGGTGAGCGGAGGGGGGGGGCAGTGACAGATGTCAGCTGCCTGCTGCAGGCTTGGGGCCCCCTACCCTGCTTCCTGGGGCGGGACCCAATGCAGGAGAGCAGTGGGGCAGTGAGGCTCAGTCCTGTGTCCAGGAGCCCTGTGCCGCCATGGTGAGGCACCCCCTGCCCACTTGGCAGCAGTGCGGGGTACAGCTCCTCTGCAGCGCCACTCCTGCTGCTGCTGGGCAGGCAGGGAGTGCCTCACCATGGCAGTGAAGGGTTCCCAGTGGCAGTATCAAGCTTTCCTGCCCCGCTCTGCCCTGCCGCACTGGGTCCTGCCTGCTGGGCCAAAGAGGTCCCAGCAGGCAGGCAGCAGGGCAGGGAACCCTGGGCCCTTTGAGCACACATTTCCACCCCAGCCCTGGGCCCTAAGCCTCCTGCGCCAC
>NW_005842855.1:138553-140113 GCF_000455745.1 Alligator sinensis | reverse complement strand
CCTCCCCTCCCCCCACCAGACTTACCTTGAGGGAGCTGCTCTCATGCTGCCTGGTTGCCACATGCATGTGTGCACATACATGTGGCATCCCCTGCGTGATTGCTGTCCTCCCATGCCCCCAAGATCCTTGTGGGTTGGAACTCTGCCAGCTTGCAAGGGGAAACCAACTGTTTCCTATGTTTTTCTTCTCAAAATGAAAAGATCCACATTTTCCATGGTGAATGGAAAACCCGGATCCCTGGTAATGATCATATGGAAGTTTTAATAAAAGTAAGGATGTTAACCTGTGTATTATTGTCAAGTTTCAGTGTAGCCAGTTTCATTTTACTCACCTGAAGTCTGTGCAGTTTAATTTGTATTCATGGTTCTTCATTATCTGCTTTGCTGTGAAGCAGCTAGCTAATGTGTGTTGTATTGTAGATTTGGTGTGTTCTATTAGTGCATTGAGTAATAACTATATAGACACTACCAGTCTAAACAGGAATGTTGCTTATATTCAGTTAGTTAATGATTTTAAAATGTTTAGAAGTCCTTGGGTGAATCTTGTCAGGTATCATATTTTCATATCACATTTTAATCATTCCCCAGTCGTGGTATCTTTGATTTGTTTATCATTTCTTTTCCCTCTAATTTCACCAAAATATTTATGTATATTATTTATGTTTATATATAATTTTAAAGGTACAAAAAGAGTATCCTGGAAAAAAATATTATAAATAGGATTCATTTGGATGTTATCAATAGGATTCATTTTTTTTCTTGTAGCTTTTCTTTCATTTTTTCATCTTTGTAGTTCCTAACAACACTATTTTATAAATAAGCATTTCAGAATATGAACTCAAAGAGAAAAGCAGAAACTTGGAAGAAGAACAGGAGACAGCTGGTGAGTTAATAGTTGCAGCATAAAATAGTCTTTGTACTTATAAATATGAAGTAAATTGAAGAACGTGTAGCTACATAGCAAGTGAGGGCCTAATTACTATGGTTTAGCTTTCAGTTTCACCATGAAATAAGAACAGGTATGCCAACAACTACTACACATCGGCCTCTCCACAGATAAGTCCCCCTGCTCACTTTTCGCTAGCTGTACTTGGTTCTTTTGTCCATACATCAGCCATGAGACCAGGAATTAGATCACAGGATCATAAGAAAATGAGGCTGGACATGACCTCACAAGGTCATCTGGTCCAGCCCGCTCTTTAAAGCAGAGTCATCCCTGAGTAAACTATCCCAGCCAAGTGTCTGTCTAACCTACTCTTGAAAGTGTCCAAACATTCAGATTCCATAACTTCTCTAGGTGGACTTTTTAATGGCTGTCTAAGGTCATAGTGGAAGTTCTTAATCTTCAGCCCACATTTCCCTGTTGCAGTTTGAGGCTGTTGCTCCTAGTACTGCCCCCTGCCACTACAAAGAAAAGCCCATCTCATAGATTCATAGGTGTTAGGGTCGGAAGGGACCTCAATAGATCATCGACTCTGACCCCCTGCATAAGCAGGAAAGAGGGCTGGGTTCAGATGACCCCAGCCAGATGCCCATCTAACCTCCTCTTGACGACCCCCA
>NW_005842855.1:137253-137555 GCF_000455745.1 Alligator sinensis | reverse complement strand
TTGAAAATGGGGACCACGTTGGCCCTTTTCCAGTCCTCCGGGACTTGGCCCGTGCGCCACGAGCTTTCAAATATTCCCGCCAGTGTCTCTGCAATGATGTCCGCCAGTGCCTTCAGCACCCTCGGATGGAGCTCATCTGGGCCTGCCAACTTAAAGGCATCCAGTTCTTCCAAGTGACTCTGCACCATCTCAGGGTCTACGCATGGAAGTCTGGCGCCTTGCTGCTGCCTCTCTACAACCCCAGTGAGAGACTAGTCGTGGCCCTCGCTTAGGAACACTGAGGCAAAGAACTCGTTGAGGCG
>NW_005842855.1:127836-137202 GCF_000455745.1 Alligator sinensis | reverse complement strand
TTCTGCCCATTTAGCAGGGGTCCTATTCCTCCCTGGGCCTTCCTTTTACTCCCTATATATCTAAGAAACAATTTCTTGTTGTCCTTTACTTGGGGTGCCATCCTCAGCTCCATGGTAGCTTTGGCCCGTCTAACTGCCTCCCTACAAGCACGAGCAGAGGAGGTATATTCGTCTTTGGTGATCTCTCCCTGTTTCCACTTTTTATGTGCTCCCCTTTTGGCCCTTAGGCTGCCCTGGATTTCTGTGGTCAGCCAGGGAAGCCTCCTGGCCCCTTTCCCTCTTTTGCCTCGCTCGGGGATCGTCTTGCTTTGTGCTCGAAGGATCGTTTCCTTAAGGCACAGCCACCCTTCTTGGGCTCCCATCACTTCAAAACTCCTACTCTGCAGTGCGTCCTTGGCTAATCGCCTGAGTTCATTGAGATCAGCTTTCCTAAAGTCTAGCACTTTCAATCCATCATTTCTAAAATCACCCTTAAGGTATTTGAAGATTGTTATCAAATCCCACCTCAGTCTTGTATTGTTCTGGCTAAATAACTTTAATTATTTCAGTTTTTCCTCATAAGTCTTGTCTCTTGGGCCCCTGATAATTTTTGTTACCCTGTGCTGGACTCTTTCTGAACTGTCCACACAGTTCTTGAAGTGGGGGCCCCAAAACCAGACCCAGCACTCCAGGTGGGGCTTCACCAGTGCTGAATAGAGCAGAAGAATCATTTCCCTTGATTTGCAAATAACACTCGTGTTGATACAACCCAGTATGCTGTTGGCTTTTGTTGCAAAAAAAAAAAAAAGAGGAAAAAAGTGCACTGTTGGCTCATATTCAGCTTATGGTCCACTATAACCCCTATGTTGTTCTTTGCAGTAGTACAGCGTAGCCAGTCCTTCCCCAGTCTATATTTATGCATGTAGTTATTCTGCCTCCAGTGCAGGACTTTGTACTTGTCCTTATTGGATCTCATTTAATTGATTATGGACCATTTCTCTAGTCATTCTGGAGCTTACCCGTAACCACTAGAACATCTGCAGTTCCACCCAACTTTGTGTAATCTGCAAATTTGCTAAGTGCGCACTTGATTCCCATTATCCAGTTCATTAATTGAAGATGTTGAACAATACTGGACATAGAAGAGACCCCTGGGGAACCCAATTTGATACCTCTTCCCAACTAGACATTGATCTTTAGAAGTAACCATTTTCAGGTATTAAAAATGCCTTGTAGTGCTTATTCTAAGATCTGGCCCCAAAAATGATGCAGCAGATCAGCATAAATCACTTTGTCTTTTTGTTTTCCCCTTGCACTCTTGTCTTCTCAATTAGACTGCTAGCTGCTCAGGGCGAGGACTTATGTTGTATGTTTGTACATTACTTAGCAATGAAGCAGTCATCTTAGTTGAGTCTTGTAATTGCTACCATAATACAAAAATAATAATGTGTTTGATCAAAGTATAAGTGAGGAAATTAAATTGCTGTCCAGTGGAGAAGTAAACTCAACCACAGTATACAGCTTGTATAATTGTATACTTTGTAGTTCTCAAACTCTGCATTCAGCTGTGTGTGAGGTGTCAGGAGTCAAATCCCATGGTTCTTAGTGCCACAGAAAGATTGTTTCCTGAAGAATTTTAGGAGAATGTGTCTGTCATCCTGGGCAAATCAGAGGAACTGTGGGAAGTCATTGGAGGCCTAACAGCACTTGAGTATTTAGCTTGTGTTGTAGATGGTCACCCCTGGTCACCATCTTGGAACCAGTGTCCCAATGTCTTGGGACCAATGTCCCAAGGCCAGCACCGGTGGGGCCCAAAGCGGGGCACAGGCTGGCAGGGGTCTGTGGAGCTGAGCTGGGCTGCACCAGCAAGAAGAGGGGGCAGCTGGCCCGGCTCCATAGAGCCCCTGCCAGCTGGGACCCTGCGCTCCTGCCACCCTGCTCTGGGCCCTGCTGGCACTGACCTCGAGGCACTGGTGCGGGCCCCGTGCCCACCAGCCCCGCAGTACAGGCGGGGGGCAGCGCACAGCCCTGACCCCCTGCTTGGTGGCAGGGAAGAAGCTGGTGCTGAGCACAGGGAGAAGCAGCCCCTTACCCACCCCATGGCCGGTGCTCCCTGCTGCAGGCGCTTGCAGCCCATGCGGGGCTGTCTGGAGCAGGCCCAGGGCGCCGGGGGCCGCTGCCCAGACAGCGAGCGGGAGGCCCCTCTTCCTTGAGCTTGGCACCAGCTTGTAACCCAGCCCCGCTGCCAGCCTGGCAGTGGGCCCGGGTTACAAGGTGGTGCTGAGCGAGGGAGGTGGGAGGGAAGCAGCCCATCCCCTGCCCCATTCCTGGTGCCCCACACTGCAGCTGCTCACAGCCCACCTGACCACACTATGACCACATTATGAAATTTACTCTTCTTAACGTTTTTATGCATTTTAGTCTTTTATATTGTGGAGACTGTACAAAAAAAGGATGTTTGCAGTGTTACTTCAGAATTTATTATTGATCTTGTGCTTGGGCATTTAAATGAACAATCTCTTTTAGGTTTTGTGTGTTGTAGTATAAAAATAGTTTGATAGACTGCATCCTTCTTCCACTAACTGTGGATATACTCTATAAATTCTAATAACATTTTTTAAAAGTTGGTTGTTTGTCCCGTTTAAAGTCTCCACCATTTCCCCACCTCTTTTTCCCCACCTTTAGGCCTACTCTACTGTGGGAACTCCAGATTATATTGCTCCAGAAGTATTTATGCAGACTGGATACAATAAACTATGTGACTGGTGGTCTTTGGGAGTGATTATGTATGAAATGCTTATAGGTAAGTTGTTACCAGCCCACAGAAGCATTCCTAGTTTGAAGGCCAGAAGGGACCATGACTTTATCTTTTGCATAACATTGGACTTAAAATATAACCCTTTTGTTCTCATTTTGAGTCCAGTTGTTTCTGTTCTGACAACAGCTTATGTTCCAGGAAGGCATTCACTCTTTAATTTAAAGACATGAAGAGAAGGAAAATCCACAAGTTTGATTGCATTGTAATCATTGAAAGAAATAATCCCAGTTAAAATATGAAATATTTTATTAACTAATATTTATTAGATGCCAAACTTTATTATTAACTCTAGTATTCGCTGTTGTAATATCAGAAGTACTGTAGTTTTCAAGAAGACTTTTTTGGGTGGTGATGCTTTGGAAACTTTTGAGGGTGGGAGATCAGAGAACTAGTGGTGTCAGCAAGGGCTCACTTCCTTTTCTTGGTGAAAGGAAAAGCTCATTCAGCTTTTTCCCCCCACGGATACAGGGTATCCACCTTTCTGCTCAGAAACACCACAGGAAACTTATCGGAAAGTTATGAACTGGAAAGAAACTTTGGTATTTCCTCCAGAGGTGCCTATTTCCGAGAAAGCTAAAGATTTAATTCTAAGGTTAGTAACAACAACTTTCTGGGAGTTCCACACTGTTAATATTGTCCTTCCATTATCTACAATTTCCAGTCTGGGTAGAACTTGGTAGTGCAGCAGGAAAGTTGCGTGGCTCACTTTCTTTTTCTCCTATAACTTAACTGGGTTAATTTTGTCAAGGCCCCCATTCCTTGAGGGGGAAAAGTTCAGCTCTCAGGGCCAAAATCTCCTCTCACTAATGTCAGTTCCTGATACAGGCAGTGGGAGCAAGTTAGTCCCTGAAAGATCCCTGAACAAACTCACTATATGCATCAAAGGCCTGTTACTGCTGTTCTGAGGCTCAGGGAACTGCTGTGTCAGCATTGCAGGGTTGGGCTTGAAAGAATCCTAGAGAGAAGGACAGAGGAGGAATAAAGGGAGGATTATGAACATGATAGAAAAGAACAGTGAGTGAATGGGTTTTACTGTTCAGTGTTGGGTCTCATAAGCAGGGATCCTGGTTATCCCTGATTAAAAAAAAATAAATAAATTGCAAATTCTCTGATAAAAACCCCCCAACTCCCTAAATGAAATGCTACTATATATCTAATATCTTGGTATCAGTTGAACACGTTTTCTTGATATATTTACAATTTTAAAGCAGTTAGGAAGCCTACCAGTGCCTCAATCACTATAATAAAATAAATGCTAAATTCCTATACATTTTGGTATTTGATTTTGTGTTTTTTATCATGGAAAATTAGAGCTCCCCCTCCCTCGTTTGCTCACTAGGACACAGCTCCAGGTCCCTCACTCCCTTCCCACAGCTTCCCCCCCCACCCCATCCTACTAGTGCCCCTTGCCCCCCACCCAGAGCCCCCTGCCGGAGGGGGCCCCCAGCTGCCAAGGCTACGATGCTTGGTTCCTACTAGAGGTGTGTGAAGCTTCAGTTGTTGATTCGATTTGGAGAAGATTCAGCCCGATTCGGAGACCAAGTCACCGAATCTGAATCAAATTGGGAGACCAAAAAAACTGTCCAAATAGATTTAGAGTCTCTGAATCGATTCAGAGATTCAGGAAGCAATCTGTCAGGGGAACAGAAACTGAGAAGAGGGAGGGGGAGCAGGGGGGAAAGATGCATCTGTAGTTGGCCAGTGACTGATCTTTCCCTGAGTCCCCTTCCAATTACAGTGCTCTGGGGGAGGGACGTAGAAACAGCACATAAGCTTCTGTCTCTAGCCTTTCTCTCCCTTTTTGTGAGCTGTTTCTGTCTGAGTACTGGGAAGTCCCCCTGTTACAGGCTACCATCCCTGCTGTTTTCATCCTGCTGTGCTTTAGCACGCACATGCACACGCATGTTGTGAGTTTTGTTTTCAGAAACTTGAGGTGCAGTTTCCCAGAAACCCTTGCACCTATCTCCTTGAAACCTGGCAGGCTTCTTGGCCTCAGCAGGGGCTAGCATGCCTGCAGTTTTTGTCGTGCCTCACCTTAACACACACACACACACAGTCGCACGTCATGAATTTTGCTTGTCAGCATCTTGTGGTGCAGTTTCCTAGAAACCCCTGCAACTATCTTCTTGAAACTTGGCAGGCCTCATGCCCTCAGAGGGGGCTACCATCCCTGCTGTTTTCATCCAAATCTGCCAAAAAATGACAGTTATAGGTATTTCAGTGATTCCCCATTATAGTCTATGGCCCTATCTCCGAATCAGCGCTGAACCTTCGGAGCAGATTCGGCCAAATCAATTTGGGAGAGCGATCCGAATCTCTGAATCGAATTGCTGTCCTCCGAATCAGCCGAACCTGAATTGAATACTTCCCTATTTATGCAGGCCTAGTTTCTACCTGTGGTACTGCTGGCTGTCACTGTGGGCACAAGCTATTGTGTTGAACTTTTTTCTGTAGTGCTACTGAGGCTTCAGCTGCAGTTGTTACCCCGTCCCTTGGCTGCTCTTATGGGTTTCAGCATTACGGATCTTGCCCAGGCACTTGGCTGCAGTTGTAGGAAGAAACTGCAGTGTTGCTGGGAATAATTCTTATTTTTCTTTGTGGACTTTTTGTTTTTAATATATTCAGAGGTAGAAGGGTGTGAAATTTATATCCTAATTAACAGGGATCTGGGTTTTCTGTTTGCTGGAGCAAAAAGCACAGATTTTCTCCTTTAAAAGAGCAAAGCATGGGAAATAGGGTTTCCCCTTGCAGGCTGGCAGAGTTTCAGCCTGCAAGGGGCTGTTTGGGCCTGGGTGGAACCGGCACAGGCATGGGGTGTTACGTCCGTTACTCCCCCCAGTCCATTACTCCTTACACTGCTGGCGGTGCAGCTGGCATGGGGCTCCCCCCCGACACATCGTCTATAGTGTTACCTATGGTGAGGCACCCTGCCTGTTCCCGCACCCCCTTTCCCATGCACTAGGGAGCTGGGGCTTAGGGGAAGGAGGCTGTATGTTGGAAGTGAGGGGCACCAGAAGGACCAAGGGGCTGGATGTCGGGAGTGAGGCACACCAGGAGGACTGGGTGGGGGGTTGTGGTTTGGGAGTGAGGGGCAATGGAATAGCAGGGCTGTGCAGGACCACAAAGCAATGGGAGGACAGCCACAGCTGGACCTGCATCCTAGTGAGCGAAGGGGGCAGGGGGAACTTTGATTTTTGTCTGATAAAACCAAAATCAAACCCCCAAATGTAGGTATTTAGAATTTACTTTATTAAAATGTTTGAGGCACTGATAGCCTTCCAAGTTGCTTTAAAAACACAGATTTTGGATTTTTATCATGGAATTTTGGATTTTTAAATGGAAAAAACCAGGATCCCTGCTAATTTAATAGGATATAAGGCCCATTCAGCTGCAAGTGAAATTTATGCCAGCTTGTGGAAGTATTAATTGAAGAGAGTTTATAATCTGATAGACTTGCCATGTTACTGAGAGACCTGTCAGAACTTGCTTCAGGCTGGCAAAGAGGAAATCTTGTTTTTGTGGATAGATATGATTCGGGAAGGAAAATATTTTCTGAATTAGGGTGCTTGATCATTTATGTATGTTTAACAAAGGTGGAATATTGACAGAAGTGCTCCGAATCTTGAAGCGCTCCAAAGTGTATGATGCAAACTGGACTGGGGCTAGAGAGCAGGATTCCCTGTATAACTCTTGACCTCTGATTTCTAGAAGTTCCTGATGACTGCCAAGTACACAGGAGAGCACTTCCACTCCTCACTGTGTGAGGGTGGGAGCAAAAAAACCCCTGGGGGAGGCTGGAGGACTGCTGGAGCATATGGATATTTCAGGAAATGTTTTGAAGATGGTCCTGTTTTCAGGGGTCACTTTTTTTTTTTTTTTTTTTTTTTTTTTTTTTTTTTTTAAGTACTTGGGCTATTTTTGAAGCACTTCAGGTGTGCACATCTTTCTGCTTGCTGTTTGGAGTGCTTCAGAGGCACTTGAAGTACTTCAGTAAGTGTGTCTGCCTATGGCCCTGGTTACACACATTGATTCTTATAGCTGAACAGCTCTGTATTTGAGCAGCTTGCTCCTATAACTTTTTGCTGGAATTAAAAAATAGCAGATAAATTGCTTTTTTATAAAGAGAACAATTTCTGCTGAAAACAACTTTCAGAGGCTAACATGTAATACGTTAATAAGAAATGCTTCAGGCAGCAGATGGCTCAGTGGCTTGATTCTTGCAGCAGATTGACAGTAGGTTGCCAGGTGCATTAAACTTCCATTAAGTCAATGCTGCTCGGCACCTATCAGGCTCACACACTCTGGAGGTGTTATATCTCCATTAGGCATGTATAACAGGGCAGATGCACTTTGTTCTTGAATATCCCACTGAGTTTGTTCACAGGTCCAGAAAGCAGAGTTGCAACACTTACTTGTCTGGTGGAATGCCTCTCTGTCTAGAGGGGAAGGGAAGAAAGCTTTGTAGGGGCTGATTTGAAAGAGGGAGCCCCTAACAGATGGGTGCTTTAAAATCAAGAATCCTCTATGGTCTAGCACATTTGAAGAAACTTTAAATTATTGCAGGTGAAAGGTCATTGTTATAAAGCATTTTTCCAAGATCATATCATACAGTTCTTGTGGACTGGAAAAGTTTGAATTTGGGGGTGGAGGGGTATGGAGAAAGAGCAGCAACAGTTTTATTAAACAATAAAAATATTCCTATTGTGACATTCTTTGTTTTATCATAGAACTGTGATAACATTCAGCTTCTGGTTTTGTTTTTGCTTTGTTTGTTTGCTTTTGCTGGATACTATTAGAAAACTTCATATTGAGTAATTCAGAGATGAAGTTGTTTTTAAGTCTTCCTGAGATTCCTGATTACAAGATTGTAGTGTGGTTTGTTTTGCATTGCTTCTTTCTACCTTAGGTGTAACAGTCTTCCCTTACCCCTCCCTTCAGATTTTGCACTGACTCAGAAAATAGAGTTGGCAGCAATGGAGTAGAAGAAATAAAAAGTCACCCATTTTTTGAAGGAGTTGACTGGGGCCATATCAGGTATATATACATCCTGTGTATGTTAGATGGAATTACTTGGTATCATAATTTCAGATGCCAGGAATGCAGGGATATTTTTCTTTCTAATTCAGTTTTAATTTTGAAACGTAACTATTTAAAGAAAACCCAGTTAATGCAAACCTTGCTCTTGATGTAAAAACTGACTTTACTGAGCAGTTTTTAATGCATTGTTTCCCAACCCAGAACAGCCCAATGTAACATAAAACAAGAAGCAGTTGTAGTGAGAAAAGCTACATGATTCCTGCTTTGCACTCGCCCACCCTCGGCAAATTTGCTCCACTCCATTATAGAGGGTTCTGCAGCTCTCCCTGTAGTTGCCTGCCATAAAACAGACTGTATAAGTATCTCTGCCTGCTTGTGGCCCAGCTCTAAAAATGAAACAGGAGTTGCCCCCCCAGGCAATATGTACCCTTATGGTGAGTGAGGAACCTCAAGGGGGAAAATTAAAAGAAGCTCATAAAAACAAAAGACAAAATTATGTATAGAAAATACAGGGAAATGGAAAAGAAAAGGATAGAAGGCAACATCTATAAGGGAAAGACAACAATAATCCCTTTAAAACCAATATTGATGGTGTCCAGTAGCATGATCAGTAAGAGTTGCTGCTGCTGCTCTCCTTTAGATATCTGGGTGATCCTGCTCTAGAAATATTGTATTCACAATATGGAATTGTTGAAGCTTATATTTATGCAGTGGGCCTGAGGTTGATCCAATACAAGTCTGCAGTTCTTACTCTGATACAGAGAGCCTTGCCTTTTCAGCATGGTGGGAAAAAGTGAGCAATGAGAGCAGTAACATATTTATCAATGCTGGATTTAACAGAGCAGCAAGGGGGGTTCTTCATCTAGTGTCATGGCTGGGTTCCTAGAAGAGTAGTTATTATAAAAGTGTGGGCAAAGGTATGAGAAACGGGAAGCTTTTATCCCTTTCTCTTTCCTACACTTGCAATGCTTGAGTTTTTTAAATGTTTTTGATAATTTTAGAAGAAGCCACTTAGGAAGCTGTCTTGCTTCCCCTCCACCCCCCCCATCTCCCCTTTTAAAAGGACTTGCTGATACCATGCTGCTTTGCTAATTTAACAGTCTGAATTAATCAGAATTTATAGAGCTACATGTTTAGTAGCCTGAGTATAGGAAGAACCTTGACTAGGCAGGTTGGGTGTGAAATTAATGCATGACAGTGGATCTTAGTAGAATGAGGATTGTGCAGTCAACTTCTGAAGGACACCTTAGTTAACACTTGATCTGAGCCTTCAAGAGGTATTACATTTAAGCACAGTTCTGGCGAACGTACAGGGACTCTGTCTCACCTTTCAGGATTTCAAAACACAAAGTGAAGCATACAGGTGTTCAGTTTAAAACTATGATGATTTCCACAACTCATATTTAAGTTATTATATTTTATACCAGCAGAGGTTTTCCTCTGTGTAGCATTTATCAAGGACCATGTTATCATTCTAGTGTGTACAGAAAAATATTTAAATATTGAAGTTAAACATAGCTTTGTTCATGTTC
>NW_005842855.1:120305-127826 GCF_000455745.1 Alligator sinensis | reverse complement strand
AAAGACCAGCTGCAATTCCTATAGAAATTAGAAGCATTGATGACACTTCCAACTTTGATGAATTTCCTGAATCTGATATTTTACAGCCAGGTGAGACAGACTTTGCAACACATGCCAAACTTCTGGTCCTTTCATGGAAGTATTGTACAGGTCAGGAAACTGTGTTAATGATTTGCGTTTAAATTAAAATGGAAACTTTTAAATAAAAAGGAAACTTTTTATTTAACTAGGAACTATCCTAAACTTACTGCACTTCCCAAAGTGTTATGGAAAGGCAGTTTTTAGCATTTAAGTTAACATAATGAAAAGCTGTGTGTGTGTGTTGCTTTGGTGAAAATAAATAAGCATAGAAAGTATAATAGGATTTCCCCATATAGTGCCTGTTGGCAAACTCCTGGTAAAATACATTACACGAATTAGTTGTGGACATTTGCTTCTGGTTTAAATTTCACTGTTGTAAAATATGGTGCACTCTTGTGGACAGAATTTTCAAAAAGGCCTAAGTGATCCTGAACAGAAGCAGTATAGACTATAAGCTAGAGTGACTTAGTAGCACTAGTCTTTCTGAAAGTCGCTTGCTTTTTAAATAAAACATTCCTGCAATGGTGTATAGCAGGAAATTTTCATCTGTAGAATAGCTGATTCTACAAGAGGCCAAGTTCCCTCAGTTTCCCCAAGACTATTTGTGTAAGCAGGGTCCGGCAAATCCCCTTCCTCCTGTAATTCTGAAATTTTTCCTAGTGTATAGCAAAATAGTTTCTTCTTCTTAAGACAAAAATATTTTAAAACCTGAGTGCTTAATGTTGGGCACCTAAATACTTACTTAGTCAACCTAAATAAAATACCTAGCAGGGTTGCCAACCAAGATTTATTTATTTATTTATTTATTTTTTTTAACTGACATTTTTACTGACATATATTTTATATAATGTAAATACAGCAAAAGTTTTGTTATCCAGCACCCATGGTGAACGGGGGGTGCTGGATAACAAAATATGCTGGTTAATTGAGAGGCCCGGATAGGCATCTTTGCCTTTTAGGCTGCCACTTCTCCTGCCATGTCACCACCTCTCCCGCCGCATTGCTGGCCCTCCCACAGGCCCCAAGGGACAGGGAGGCAGTTCCCATACAGCCTGCTATGCCCTGGGCCGTGGGGGCTCTGCGAAACTGGAAGTGCCACGGTGGGCACTTCCACTTTTGCTTTTACCTTACAAGCGAGCATTCCGGTTAATAGAGCATGCCAGCTTGTAAGGTGCCAGATAACATGGCTGTTACTATATAACCTGTCTGCCAGCCCCTGGACAACAATAATACGGGCTTGGTTCAAATTTAGGAGTTTAACGCCTACTTTCTAAATCTTGCTCAAGCCCCCACACAGAATAAAATCTTACTTGACTGCAGCAATGGTTTTACACTGTGCTATTCCCAATCCAGAATTCCCCTACTCACTCTCACATCTTGATACCCCAGCCATATTCTGCATTATGCTGCCCACCCTACCACCCCTACTCCCTCTTCCTGTCATGCCTGGTTCCTCAGACTGCCTGGGACTGTGTGGCCTGTCAACCTACAAGGCGAGCAGCCATTACAGGCAGGTGATGGTTGGGTTGCAGCGGCAGCCCATGGCTGGGCTGGTAGGAAGGGAGGGAGCTATGGAGGCTGTGTTCCTGCTCGTACATAAAGTGGTGCTTTTTTTGTTCTTTGTGCATCATATCATTTCTAGCAACACTTTCATCCAGCCTCAATCAAGCCCAGAGATTTTTTTTTTTCCAGCAGCTGATTGATTGGTTGATTGATTTTTAAACAGATGGACATTTCATCCTTAGTTTTTTTTACAGGCTGTTCATAAATTTAGAGACTGCTGGCAACCCCCTATCTAGCTTTCTATTAAAAAAAAAATTGAAACTCTCAGCTCTCATCAACCTTACTTTGCATTTCTTTTGTACTTTGGTAGCACCTGACGTCCCAATCTAGAATCAGTATTCTATTGTGCTGTCCACTATATCCACACACACACACAGACCTGTTGCTGTCTCAAAATGTCTGATGAAACTGTGCCGTCGTTAAAGTCAGTGATAAGACTCCAGCTTAATTTAGTAGATCAGAATTTTGCCCACAGTTGTATGGTGCTAGGGAAAAATAAAATGCAGGATTGGATGTAAAAAAATCTCACAAATAATATCAGTATTTTTAGATGCATGATTTTTTTTCTTGTTCTCTCTGTTCCAGTGCCAAACACCACAGAATCTGACTACAAATCCAAAGACTGGGTTTTCCTCAATTATACATACAAGAGGTTTGAAGGGCTGACGCAGCGTGGCTCTATCCCTTCCTACATGAAAGCTGGAAAGTTGTGAAATAAAACAAACCAACCCACAAAAACTCAGGTAGCTGCATCACCAGACCTGCTTGGCGTAGATATCAATACACTGACTCTGGTGCGCATTGACTTCACAAAGAAATTCTACAGGATTAGGATTTCTAAAACTACTACAGGAATTAGTTGGCAGTGCCAGCTTGTTTTTTTTTTTTTTTTTTTTTTTTTAATATTTGAGTATTTTTGTTAACTTTATTATACAAAGGTACTGGAATAAAAGGAACATATTTCCCTTTGTAACTGCACTGCCTGTGTGTGTATAAAGGTTAACTAGGCCTCTGTGTACTGTGGCTTTGTTTGCACTGTAAGCCATCTAATCCATCCAGGAGAGAAGGTATCATTTTATGCAGCAGCATTGTTTTACTGCTAATTTGGTGGATTTTAGACATACAGTATAAGAAACATCAACTGTATTTGTAAAATCCTTCTGAGTGGTTGTTCGCATGTTTTCTTATGTGCATGCAATGTTGGATTCTTTTAAATTGCAGTGTCCATTGGGACCAAGTCTTCCTTCCCTCACCATTCCCATGACACCAAAACAGAACCTGAAGGGCACATCCCCATGAGTATGCACATGTGGTTTGCAGCACTACAAACTGCACATGCCACTTGTTTTTTGACACTGGGAGATCCTGATGTCAAACCACAGCAGAAAAAAGCAGAGTAGCGTATATGACTGCAGAGTGCACTGCCTGAAACTGGAGCCTAGCTGGCCAGAGCTGTGCTCAGGCTGCTGGCTAGGCTCCGTGTGCCTGGATTGCCACTGCAGGCCCGGGAGGGCACCAGGATCCCAGATAAGGCTGCTGGGGCTAGCCCAGGTGCTGGCCCCAGCCTCCCCTACCCCACCTGAGGCAATCTGCTACACACCAGAGTATACATGCAGGAGTGTGCCCAGGGACAACTAGCAGCAGCACAAATATATGCTGCTTCTATTTGTCCCCAGGGAAATGCATGTTCCCACTCATGGCGATGCACCCCAATTGTCTCTTTCTCTACAATTTCCAACTGTAGTTGCTAGTGTATTTATTTAGGATAATGTAGCTTTTATGTCTGTTCGCAAGTAAAAGAGTGGGGTTCCAGAGAGAGAGAAAAGTTGAGGCAAATTGTTCCTAGCCCCAGAGCTTGTATGTGATGGTGGAATCCAAGTCTTTTTACTTTAACTTCTTTTCTTGTTATTAGTAATGGAGTTCTCAAATAGACTCATTTGCCTCTGCAAAGCACACATTTCAGATAAGTGCTCGATATATATTACACTTAAAAAGGAGCAAAAGCCACAGAAATCCCACTTTAAATATTTACTTTAAATATATGCTCCATTATGACCTCTGAACTTTAGCAGATGTCTTTCCTCATCAGATAATTCTCTTGCAAGTGCTCTAGTAAGCTCTTTGTCTTCCCTGAGTGTCAGGCCTCACCATTTTTCTGGAAAGTCATTTTTGACAGCTAAGTTAAAACAGCAGCTAAGATCTTCCCCACCTTTCAGAGGAAGGAGGAGCAAAGAACACTATTCTCAAGATGATCATAGAGAGGTCTTCTTTTTCAAGGGCCTGGTAAAATATAGCAGAAGTCCCACCATTTATCTGTTCCGGTTTATGCTTCCCAGCCGGGAATTTCTTCAAGTCACAGCTTGGGGTTCACCTGATGCTTCAGCATTAGCTGGTCAATGTCAGCTGTTATGTCTGAGGAGCTCACCTAATACCTCTGCTATTGCCAGCATGTTGGCATGGAAGCACTTGACTCCATCGTAAGAAGTACCCACTGCTTTATGCATTTGAATCCTCTAGTGCTGTCTGTTTTGGTACCAAGGAGGTTTGGTACCAAGCTCAGGGTTTTGTATTGGTAACTGAATAACAGGAGTTGCCATTGCTCTCTTCAGGTATCAGTGGAGGACTTTCCAGAGCTTTCAGAACAGTTGAAAGAGTAACTTTTGGTTTTGTTTTCAGGTGGCCTGGAACCAGATAACCTTGAACTGTAGCCAGTCATGGAGAGTTTAACACAAAAAGGTTTTTTTGTCCGTTTATTTATGGTCTGTCCTTATCTTATTGTCTTCCATGTCCTTTTTCAGAAACCTCTCTCAAGAGGCATTGCTAAGAAAAGAGGTAGGCTTCCTTCTGCAGTTTGGAGCAGTGGATGAAATGCCCAACGTGTTCCTAGGGAAAGCATGCTTTTTTCTAATGTAGTGTTAATCCCAAGTAAGAGAGGAGGTTGGAGTCCCACTCTGGACCTTTGATGTCTATAAATTCATCTGTCACTTCGCATTCAGGTTTATGACCTGTCTTTTATACTCTTCACTTTATATTTTGAAGATTGATTCAATGCTGCCTTCCCACATGATACTTATTTTGGCATACTAATTCAACTGGTCCACAGGAGACTTTCCAGGTAGGAGAATCCTGTTGTCAAAACAGAGTGCTTCACGTTAGTCTCAAAGTGCATAGCAATCATGGTATCTTACCCAGGTGAACCAGGGATTCAAGTTTCCCCATCTGTCAACAATGGGCTAATTAGCCAGCAAGAAGAAACACTTCTATTGCCATTATTCCAGGAAGTAGTTAGTCTGTGTAATCGCTATGAAATCATACCCATCACTTTGCATCTTCCTTTAAAACAGCCAGTAGTGCAGCTCACCAGAAAATACTTGAAAAAGAATGGCCTGTCAGACTCTAGTTCTGTGAAACATCTTTCAAAAGCAGTGTGCTCAAGTATATGCTCGTTTTGCCACAGACCCAAACAAGAGGTTCCAGATCTGCTCCAGAGAGAATTAAGTACAGATTCTTTGTGAAGATGCCTTTCTCATCCCTTGGACACCAAGATTAATCTATGCTTCTCCCATATACCAAGGTTCCTGGGATAGTGTCAGTGATGATAGTCTCAGTATGACTCGCATGGTACCATTGTTCCAGATCTGATGCACCTGTGAATGCAGATTTTGATCATGCTTCAAGTTCAGCATAACTTGAAAACTCAACAGGGAACAGATCTTGCACCTATATCTAGCATCCTAGCATTGGGCAAGTGTGGATTGTGGATGGCTGACTTCCACAGATCCTGTTCCATAGAAATCCAGAATGTCTTAGCTTGTAGCAGGAAAGGACTCTGGTAGAGTGATTTGTGCAGTAAAAATGGAAGAGATTCTCTGTTTAGGCAATACATTGCTTTTTGATTCAAAACTCTGAAATGTCCATCAGTATCAGAAGATACCATTTACAGTAAAAGCTCTGTTATCTGGCATCCCCCAGGCATGGGGGATGCCAATTAATCAAATATTCTGGTTAATCAAATGTGCACCATCTGGTGCACTCCCTGGCGTCAGTATGGTGGGGGACAGGGAGGGGGGCCCTGCACAGGCTGCTTTGCCCCATGTAGGCTGCTTTGCCCTGGGCCGTGGTCTGAAGAAGTGTCAAGAACTGTGCTCACGGCAGCAGCAAAACCTGGAAGTAGTAACTTCTGATTTTACTTTTGCCGTATCCCTCAGATGCTGGTTAATAGAGTTTTCCAGCTGATAATGTGCCAGTTAACAGCTTTTGCTGTAGTAGCAATTCAATTCTTCATCCTCTGATCAAGCATGTGCAGCCTTATGCCTAACAGCTGTTCATTTCCTCAAAAGCTTCATACAGGTCTTTCTTCCAGTCAGAGTAACTCTACTGTCCTGGGACCTCAGTGTTGTGTTAACAGGCTTAGTGGATCTCCCTTTGAACCTCTAGTAACCTGTTTTCTATATCACTTATGAAAGTGTTTTAGGGGACTATAATGTTAGCTTGAGGAGTAGGACTGATCTGAGTCCTCAGGGTGGGTTCATTTATATTCCATAATGGCAAGGTGTCACTACTTTTTTGCTTTAAATTATTAGTATTTTTTTCATCTGACCCATGTTCCAGATTTCTGTGCTAAGCCATACTATAATCAAAGGTCTTCTCCTGCTATCTGGATAGGAATGAAACACTCCTAGTACCATTTTTGGCTTCTCTGACAGGAGGAAGGGTCAACTATTCTCTCGGGTTTTCCAGATGGGTAGCTGCTGCATTAGAAGGTTGTTTATCAGAGCTACCTTCAATCCACTCCTGATAGAAAGGCCCCTAATTGGTAGGAGTCCTGGCAGTCGTTGCAGCTCCTTGAAGGGGGGGGTGGGTGTGTGTGTGTGTGTGTGTGTGTGTGTGTGTGCGCGTGCGTGCCCACACACACACACACACACACACACACACACACACACTTCTGAGATATACAACGTTGGTTTTAATGTACACTTTTACCATATACTACAAGTTAGAGGGTCCATGTACAATGCCTGCTTTGGTAAAGTTCTATATTGTTTAAATGGATTCCAGTAGGGCTGTGCGAAGCTTCAGTCCTTGACTCAATTCGGCGGAGATTCAGCCCAATTCAGTGGCCAAATCTCTGAATCAAATCAGGAGACCCTTTAATCTCTCTGAATCGAATCAGAGAGATTTAGAAAGATTTGGCGATTCAGATATAGACACAGCTTCTAATGTTTTTTTCTACATACCTCAAGGTAGCAGGCAGCTCGTGAATGCTGCAAAGGTGGGGCAAATGGAGCATCCCACAGGAACATGGGTGGGGGGACACCCCAGCGCGCTTGGCAGCAGACCCGAAGCACTTCTGGTCCACTTCTGGGTCTGCTGGGGGTCCCTCCCATGCTTCCTCAGCTTGGTAACTAGTGCCTCCTGGGTCTGGGGGGGCCCCCGGGGTCCCCCTGTGGCTGATCACAAAGCCAAGGGGGCATGGGAGGAGAGGTGGCCCTGCACGCTCGGTGGCAGACCTGGAAGTGGACCAGAAATACTTCCAGTCCCACATTCCTGTGGGACGCTCCATCGCAGCGTTCATGAGCCATACCTGGTACCTCCAGGTATGTAGAAAAAATATTTAAAGCTATGTCTGTGTCTAAATCGATGATTATCCAAATCGGCATCGAATCTTCAGATTTGGATTCAGCTGAATCAAATTGAGGACAGTGAACTGAATCACTGAATCAAATTGCTGTCCCTGATTCGGGCCGAATCCGAATGGAATACAGCCTGTTCTGCACGTCCCTAGATTCCAGGCATCTGTCTGCTGACTGAAGCTGCTGCTTTTGAGATACCAGAAGTGGAATACATGTGGACAACTATATTTAAAAAAACAAAAAT
>NW_005842855.1:117539-120295 GCF_000455745.1 Alligator sinensis | reverse complement strand
CCCTTCTAGTACAGAGTATTCTACTTTAGTGAAGGAATATAGTAGCTATTGAATTTTCCCTCTACCCTGTCAGCCCTTGGGTTGGAAAAGATAGGAACATGCATGGCACAGGCCTGGTCCCAGGTTACTGTTCTTCAAAGGAATCCCATCTCACAGGCATGGGGTACATCCATACCAGGAGTGGAACCCACGCGGACAACTTGTCTTGAAGAAGCAGTTACTGTGGCATAACTGTTCTTTATTGAAAAGCATGTCCTTGATTGAGTTCACCAAGACATGAAGACATTAAGGCATTTTCAAAGAAATAGTAAGCACTCCAGAACAAAGCTGGTGATTTCTTTTTATTTTATTCTTGTGGAGAGAAAGTATACATTTAACTTATACAACTGTCTGTTACACATTTATCTGTGCATACTAACTGGTTTACAACCAAGGAAAAAGCTCAGCCCACCTAGTCATAACACTAAGGATAATATGCATATAATATTGCAAATGGCTAATCAAATCAGTGCTCACATAGGAATTACTCTTAGGGAGACTTACTATAGTATATTTAGCATAATCTCCTTTATTGTGATAACTGAATTTCTTTGTTTTCAGAAATCATGGCATTATTTTAAGCTAATCAACAATTCACGTTAAAGAAAATATTAGAATACTGCTTTTAGAATTGTACTGAGAAAGTTTTAAAGGCAAAACTGTGACGCTGTAATGAACTAAGGACAACATAAGATTAATCTACACTGGCTTTCCAAAACAATGGATATGGAACATATCTTTTGCTTGTTAATTTTTTTTCCTTTGAATTAATGTTATTTGTTTGGCTGTGTTTGTCATTGTGCCATTTTTTTTCCTTATTCTCAGAGTACCAAAGATCCTAAAATGGCTTGATGAATGCAGCCATGTGGAATTTTGTTTCCCAGAAGTATCTTTTGTTAACTTCTGTTTTAAATATGGAATGGTGTATACACATTGTAACACTTTTTTTTGCTTGGAAAGTTATTTGTTCCAGCAATGGGAATTGTTAAATGTTTAGTGAATCAACGTTAGAGGTGAGCCTGAACCAGAATCCTGGATGTGAATATCCTCAGTGTGCAGTGGGAGTTTGAATTGCAAAATACAGCTGAAAGTTTGGATTTCGGTCTCTTTCTAAGCAGCATAGGTTAGTGGACTGAAGCACCTGAACTAAAAGATAGGTGGGAGGTATTGTTCTGTGTGTGCATAAGGGGTTTTAAACAATGTTGACAGCATTCAGAAATCAAATAATTGTTGATACTGCATTTGCACTGTTAATTTGCCTTGCTGGAGAGTTGGATACGTTTTATTTTTATAGGTCAGTAATTAAAAACCTAAATCGTTGGATATGGTATGGGGTAATAGTGTTTGTTAACGGTAAATTCACTTAAGTGCAAAAGGGATCATCCAAGGCTCTGTGGATTACTAAAACCTTTGGAACAAGCTGTAGGGCGGGCCTTGTGTGGGCTCCTTATGATGGGGTGAATTTTCCCCAAGCATACAGCAAGTAGGGAATACTGCAGTTTAGCCCTATTATACTCTAATGCTTAGGTGCTCTCACTTTTTCGATAATACGAACAATTGCAAGCATTGTAACGTACTGTATCTTGTCCTTCTAATGTTAATATTACAAAAACTCATTATTTGAGTCTAAATGGCAATGGCTATATTTTTCCTGGATTGTTTCATTAGTTGTGGTTGGGAAAGTTGCATAGAAGCATTATAAAAATTTATACGAGGCTTTTTACTCATTTGAAAATAAACAGCATTATTTTGTAAAGTTGAATTTTTTTTTTTTTTTTTTTAACCCGGCTCAATATTTTAAAGGGACTTATTTTCTCAACCTGAATATGTGGACAGAAGAGAAATTGAAATAATGTGGGTGGGGTTGTAAGTTTTCAGTTCCATCATACAACATCCGAATAGCCCCTAGACCAAACAATTAACCAGATGGCTATCACCATCTTCACATGGCAATCGTGTGACATTACTTTAAAAATGTTTATTATAAATCACACTGCAATAGAGAGAATTGTGGAGAGCCTGTCTCCCAATTTGTTGTATCAAATCTTTGGGTAAATCCTGATATCTTTTGTTAGACCAACTCAAATAGTTGGAAAAATGCTTCTTAGCGAGCTTTTGGGTACAAACACCCTTCATCAGGCTGAGGAAGCATCTGCAGATGGTTTGTGCTCTTCTACGAAGAACTCTTCCAACTATTTGAGTTGGTCTAATAAAAGATATCAGATTTACCCAAAGAACCTTGTCTGCCTATATCCTTAGACTAACACAGCTACAACCTACACCCCTTAATGTAGTTCAGCACTTAAGCAGGAGCAGGCAATTATTTGGGCCAGAGGACAACTTAAGGAGTTTTGGTGAGCTGTTGAGAGCCTGGGGGTGGGGGGGTGGGAAATTTTTTTCTGACCTGGCCTCAGCCCCACATTGGGGCTGTTTACACCACCTGGCAAGTGGGGGAGAGGAAGGGCTGGGAAATGCCAATTGCTTGTATCTGGCCCTGGGCCTGTCTACCCTGCACCCACTACTGGGGGTTGCAGGGCAGGTTCTTCATGGAGACCAGCCTGGGACCCTTGTGGGCAGAGTGTGCTCAGCCAGGTGGGGAGGGTGGAACCAAAAGTGGATGGGGAGCAGCATCGGGGAGTGTGATGGGTGGCCAGAATCATGGGGTGGTGACAGCATGGGAGTGGTGCCTGGTTCGGAGCTATAATCTGCTCCCTACA
>NW_005842855.1:113252-117508 GCF_000455745.1 Alligator sinensis | reverse complement strand
ACAAGTGCTGGCTGCTGCCCACAGAACCAGCGGATGTTGCAGGGACGTGCAAAAGGCAGATCTCAGCTCTGCCCTAAACCCACGCTTTCACCGCCCCACTCTGGCTCTGCCCATCTTGCTCCCAGATGCTACTCCCTGCCTGCCTGCAGCCCTATTCCATCTCCCTGGCTGACTGCACACTGCTCATGGGGGCCCTGGGCTGGTCTCCATGCAGACCCTGTCTGTCCACCTGTTCCGTCCAGTGCCCCCGACGGTAGGTGTGGGTTAGACAGGCTGGGGTGCCTAGGCAGTGGGGCTGGAGCCAGCAGTGGTGGTGATGCTGGCAACGGCAGCCAGAAGCATGAGGGCAGAGTGACTTGCTGCTGTGGGGACAGCCAGGAAGCCAAGTCTGGCCACTGCCCCCACTCCTACACCACCATGCCACTCAGCCCCATAGATAGGCCAGGCAGCACTTCACAGTAGGCAGCACTTCCGCACCTGGGGGCAGTGGGCCTGGCTGCACACACCAGGTCCTGGGTGGCCCCCAGGTCTGTGCCAGGCTGGACCGAGGGACCCACCATGGGCCAGATAAAATCACTTGGTGGTCTAGAACTAGCCCGCCGGCCATATTTTGCCCACCCCTGCTCTAATGACTCTAGGCCCATGGTCTGATCTTACAAAATCAAAATTCCTGTTGACATGAAAGTTTCTCAAGGCTTTAACTGGACTTCAACAGCTCCACTGTTGCAGAAGATTTCAACAGGAGTTCTGGTAAGGATTTTGTCACTGAACGCTAATTTTGAGGCAAGATTGTAGTGGGATACTCTGGGTAAAATGAATCAGTTTAACTGGTTTTTGGTGTTGATAGAAGAAATGTAATTTTTTTGGAAACCCAAACAAGAATTGAACAGAAAATTTGTTTGTTCGTTTGTTTGTTGGGAACGGGGAGGGTTTGGTCTTCTTTACCCTTGGGTAAGCTTGAGGTTTATTTAACTTATTTCTAAGTTTCAATGCATAAAGCATTTTATATTAAATTATAATTCTGGCAACTAAACACTGGTGATAGAACACGGGAAGATAAGCCAATGCACAAATTGGATTTTCAAACCAACTAATGAATTTGATGGTTCAAATCTTTCATTTAAATGAGAATTGCACATACAATTTCTTAAGCAGCTTGAAAATGTCAGACTTGGTATTGCAGTAAGCGTGGATGGCTTTTCTCAAACCAGCTGTGCCAAGTGATGGAGTTCATTTTTGTACTCCTGTAATTCTCAAAGTATGACAGAAGGGGAGGAAGGGCAAGGGAGGGAAGAGCCCTATTAACCCTGATTACCTTTGCTTTTGTTTGTAAACAGGGAAACAATCACATTGACAATCATATACTGAATTGCTTGCAGAAGCAGGTACTGAAATTTGCATCTAGACTAGAACTGAGTGTCTAAAGGGCCTCATTCATCTATTTAGGTCAATCAGGAAACTCCTATTGACTTAAATGGGAGCTGGCTCAGTTCCAAAGCCCAATGAGATCAGGCCTCAAAAGTGCACTTTGCTATGTTTTCTACAATTGGGAAATACAACTATATACTTTATTGAGGTCCACCGATTGAAAAGCAAGAATCGTATTAGAGCATCTGTACGGATTCATTTTTGTTTGAACAGAAATAGAGTGTAGAATAGAGAGTACCCTAACATTGCCCATCTTATTTACAATCTCCACTTCCTGATATTATTTAAAATCAATGTTTTTTGTGAAGTATTAAAATATCAATAAATTAAAAAGCCAGGTGCTAACTTTTTCTGTTCCTGGCTAAGCTTTCTGTAATTCATAGCTTTCTATAATTTTTCTGAAACAGCATTAACTGCAATGTTATATTAATGTGGATTTTGAATTAATCTTCTGGAATTTAAAACAACAAAACAAGCATGGTTGCTAACTAGTGGAATACTAGTGGGTGTTTCAATGAGTGCCATTTCAAAAGTTTGCATACCATGAACACAGAACAATTTGGCCTAGATTTCTGGTGAAAGTAAATTGGCACAGATTTCTTAAGGAAGATATGCTGACTAACTTCTGAGGAGCCAAACCCATTAAAACCTGATTAATTATCAGCAATTGTTTGAGGTGGCTTAAACATCTCTGCCTCTGTACATCATTTCTATCCTATGTATTACAAATGCTGAAAGTTCTGGAAGAACTGTTAAGATAACAATTGATCAGCAGAAGTACCAAGAATGTGCTATGGCTTCAATTTTTAATAAGGCATTTTAACATGTCTAATTCTAAGCAGGTGAGTAATTCCTTTAGAATCAGTATGGTGATTGTCAAGTAAGTTGCACTGTGGTGCTCCTTTGTAGAGGAGGCTATAAGTAGAACTCAGATTCCTAACAATCTGTTACCAAAACCGAGCTGTTGAATAAGTCTCCTGCTAGCCAGTCACAAAGGAAAAGCATTTTAGTAACTTGCATTAGGTGTGGCAAGACACGTTCATGGAAGAGATTACCAAAAAAACAAACTCACAGCTTCTGTTTGGTGTAGATATGATGCATGCAGGCACATGTATGCATACATCTGCAATGTACAGAAACAGTGAGAAGAAAATTAGTGAAATATTTCAGCTCGCTTCTAGTTGGAGATTAAGATGATTGACCAGTACAAATAGCATCTGGGCCCATTGGCATCTGGTGATATTTTTCATGTTTCAATGTGAATTGTTGCCTGCAACAAACTGGGTACATCTTAAGACAGAATTTAATTGACTATCCATTTTCTGTATTAATGTATTGTTTTTCCAGGAAGGCAATTTAGTTTAGTTTTGAGTCCTCCTATATCCCTAAAGACCCATTTGGATTTTACAGACTTGCATCTCACTGGGGGGCTTTTGCTATATGTTGGTGTATCAGTATTCAGTACCACACAGATTTTGGGGTTAAGAAGGGTACTTTTCTGCACATAAACCACAGGAGTTTAGAGTACATTGAATATTCTTATGGTTTAGACAAGTGGTTCTCAAACTTTTTGTTTTTCGTGGACCACTTGAAAATTGCTGAGGGTCTCAGCAGACCACTTAATCTCCACTGTCAGAAAAAATAAATCAAGTGCAGGGCCAAGTACAGATATTCTCGATCGTTCTGCAACTTTTCTGTGGACCACCTGAGTGGAGCTCACAGACCAGTGGTGGTCCATGAACCACAACTTGAGAACCTCTGGTTTAGACAAGACGGTACAAATGCTTTCTTGCTTCACAGTAAATGTAAACTACTTTTATTTTTCTATCTTTGACTTTAAGGGAGGAGATGATTCCTTCTATGGGCAAGGTGCTGGTTCATTCTGTCTCAACTCCTTCACCTGTGAAGTGGGGAAGATATTAGTTATTTCACAAGTGTCCATAGTGTCATAGGGCAAAGTGTTTGGATAAAATGTATGTACAGTATATGCACATCCAGACATGTTCTTGTTTAACAACAGCCTTTCTAAAAATGTCCATTCTTGCCCAAAATGAGAAATCATTCATATTATTATAAGAATTAGATTTTCTTGTGCTAAATCAAAATGGTGCCAATAAATCAAGGGATTTTCAGGAGTATCTGAGTGACTGACTAAGGGATTTATAAATCATCCAGACTTCTGAAAATCTATACATAGTGACTAGGTTTAATTTTGTTAGAAAAATCATTGAATAAATGGGCTGACTTGACTAGAAGAAGAAAGGTAAACATTTTGACCCTGTCCCCCCCTGCATCCAAGTAAACTTTGTCATCCTGTTTATCAGGGATTTATAAAAACTTTTTTTAATCCAGAAAGCATCATTATTGTAATCTAGCCTGACATGCATAGCACAAGCCATAGAATTTCACCCAGTAACTCCTGCACCTGGCTGATGGTAGTATCTCTTTATTGCAAAAGCCTGTCCTCAATCATAGTCATTTGATTTTTCTTCACAGTTCTATTTTTACTTCAGTTATTTTCACTTAGAGATTTTTAAAGGTGTGTTTATCCATGGCATATGGAGATTACACGAGGTTGTCATTAAAATAAAACTATTTTTTTGTTGTGCATACTTGAATAAGTGTCATACAGCTGCCTAAATACAATGGACAATAGCATGCCAATTTTTGTTTGTTTGTTTTCTTTTATTTTGGGCAGAACTCTTAAGTCGTATCATCCTATTGTTTTGAAGCAGAGCTCTCCTTTGTTTTCATTAAAGACCTCTTAAACATTTTGGGAGGATATGGCTCAATGTATTTGAAATGACCTGAGACATAGTATTTCCTAT
>NW_005842855.1:104864-113242 GCF_000455745.1 Alligator sinensis | reverse complement strand
AGCAGGATAAAATGGATTTAAACTTGACTAAGGGTTTATTTACCTTGCAGCTTTTATAAGTTTACTAACTCTTGCAGTTTATCTAACCTTATTACCTAATTTCCCTCAAGTTAGCTGGTGCCTCTAGCCCAGCCCTGTCCCCAGTGTTGTCTGTGGAATGAGAGGGAGGGAGCTCTGGGTGGGGGTTTGCCCAGCCTGAGCCAGAGGGGGAGTGGGTGGATTGGAGTCCCCCTGCCTTGTGAGCTGCCCTCTCTACCCACACACACATCATCCCTTCCCTCTCTCTTGCTCAGGCTGGGCAAACCCCAGCTCCCTCCCCTCCCTTATCCCTGCTCCCATCTTGCAAGCAGCATTGGAGCTGGGGCGTGGGTAGGACTAGAGGGGAGAGGCTGCAGCCAGGCAACCTCTCTAGAGCTGGATCAGCTCCCAAGCGGAGCTAGATTTTACCCCTCCCTTCCCCAAACCAAACAGTGAATGTCTGTTGGGTCAGGATTGGGGGAGGGGGTCGCTTTAACTCATGCTGCTTTTTGTAAAGTGCCACGAATTAGAGTAGGGGAGCTGCACATCTGTCAGCATCCTCTGTTCACACCTATTTAGAGACTTAAAAGGATTTCGGCTCACAAATTCAGCTCACTAGTTTCAGCTCACAAATATTTTATGCTTCAGCCTACATTGTGCTGATGTTTGGGGACCTTGGCCCTGGAGTCGGCCATAAATTTTTGTCCTGGCACATAGACTTGTGGAGTGTCTAGATTAGCATGTACATATATGTTATCTAAACTGAGTTAACTCGTTGACTGTCCATTTAAGACACTTTAGTGGGATACATCACTTAAACATGGCTAACTATTTGAGGTACAATTTATATCTTAGCTATTACATAAGGTTGTGAACAAGGCCCTTTCAAGTTCTGCCTGGCACTTGACACAGAAGGGAGATAAAGATCTTTGCCTATCCCTAGTACTCCCAAGGGGGCTACTACAGTACCTGAAAATTACTGGATGCAGCAGCACTTCAGTTATGTCCTTTCTAGTTGTGTCCCCCACTCCAGGGACTGTCAAGGGGCTAGCTATAATTAGGGACCTATCAAATTCATGGTGGAAGTGGACTTTGCAGCAGCGCCTTTAATCTTGCAGGTTCCCCCATGCACTTCCCCCTTCCTTCCCTCTCCCCCCCGACCCCCATTGTGGATTGGCTGAGGGGACCCGGTGGCCCTGCTGCTTGCTATTGACTGGCCAGGAGGCAAAAACAGTGCCATATTTAACACTGTGGTTTTCACTTCCTGCTTGCTCCTGATTGACAGGTGGTGCACATGTGAGGGAACCTGCAAGATTAAAAGAGATGTCATGCAGTCCACTTCTGCTGTGAATTTGATAGGTCCCTAATTATAGCTAGTCCCTTGACAGTCCATGGAGTGGGGGGGGCATGATTAGAAGGGACATAACTGAAGTGCTGCTGTATCCAGTGATTTTCAGGTACTGAAGTAGCCCCCTTGAGAGTGCTAGGGGTGGGCAAAGATCTTTATCTCCCTTCTGTGTCAAGTGGCAGGCAGAATTTGAAAGGGCCTTGTTCACAACCTTATGTAACAGCTAAGATATAAATTGTACATTAAAGCTATGGTTAAATGATAAACAATGAAGGTACTTCTGGTACTTGGTGACATGCTACTCTATAAGTGCTCTGAGATTTTGGACTTTTTCTTTCCCTTTTTAATAAGAGAAGGTGTATATGTTGTTCAAAGAATAGAAGGTACTTAGTGTTTATATAAGGTTTTATGTCCTGTGTTTTATCACTAACTTCTATTCTGCTTAAGCAAAAATAGATGTTCAACTAAAGATACCAGTGTAATTACCCTACAAATGCTACCTTATGTAAACTGGTCCTCTTCCCTTCCCCTGGACCAGGTTCCTTCTCCAATAGTTAGTACTAACTACTTCTCTATGGGCGCATCTACACATGGCCATACGGCACCTTTGTTACATTTAGTACTTCCTTTTGGAAGTCTTTTTGTCTCAGACCAACATGGCTACCAAGTAAACCCCTAGAAGATAATAATAGTTTTGCGTTATTTTTATTTGCTAGAAGGTCCTGTCATTTAGGATAGGAGCTGTTTACAATTACTTTGTTGCATCTGAAGCTTCTTAAAGCAAATTGCTGGGTAACCTAAGTGTTGGTGTAAAATACACAACAGTGAAATTCTGAGGTGCCGGGGGAGATGGCATTGCAACAAGAATTGGGACTGGTCTAAATAGGTGCTTTGTACCTGTATAATTTGTTTAAAAACTGCTGTGGCTAAAATGGTGTAGTCCTCTAGTGCGAATGCATATAACAGTTTAAGGGTACTTACTGGCCTCTAGCCAACTACTAAATTTATGGGATAAATCAATATTGATATAAGCACCTTTCTTGCTGGTGTTCACAACATGGCATTGAGAGTAGGAGTTTATTCTGCCTTTTTTATCAATTGCTAGATGTACATAACCAATTGTTAAAACAACAACAACAAAAAAGAAAAGAAAAAGAATCTGTAGGTAGGCAAAACAAGACAATTCCTGTTAATTGTTTCTGGTTTGACAGCTGTGTTTTTACATCTTCCCTATACCAATTTCCACCAGCTCAATATGATTACACAAAAAATAACAAAATAAATGTAAACCATTTAAAATCCCGTCTGATTTTGGCCTCCTATGCTGACTGACTTGACAGAAAATTGGCAATCTGAAAGCAAAAAGGGCAAGAAGCTTGAATGGGACACCTTAGAATAGATTTCAGAACAGTCACCACAATGAGGAGAGAGATGCCTAAAATTAGCTAACGGGTAACACTGAAGGAGCCTACCAGTATTTGCCTCAAACCCTGCTCCTCTCCAAGGAAACAGTGTCCACAATCCCAGATCATTTGAAAAGTGTAGGTGTTTCCAGCCTTTTACTTAAAAACAAAGTAGGGCCGGCTGCCTTTTTTAGCCCAGTGATCTTGCCCTACTTTTTATACAAAATCCTAATGGTTAGAGCACTTGCCCATGATATGAGACCCAGGTCTAACTCTCTTAAACATCTGTCCTCAGGAGTCGCAAACCCACCTGGCCCACTGACCACATGAGTGTCTTTCCAGCTTCTGCTTCCTCTGTGCAAAAATGAAGTTTATTTCTTACATATGGGGACTTTTTACCATCTTTAACTTTCCCTGAGCCTGATGAAGGGTGTGTGAGCCCAAAAGCTTGTAGAACAAGACAGTTTATTTTGCAATTTCTCAGTTGGTCTAATAAAAGGTATCTGAATGACAGCCAGCATGGCTTCATTGAAAGCAGGTCTTGCCTTACCAACCTCATCTCCTTCTATGACCAGGTAGCTCCCCACCTGGACATGAGAGAGCAGGCTGAGATTGTATACGTTGACTTCCAAAAGGCCTTTGATCTAGTGTCCCATGATGTCCTCATGAGAAAATTGGAGGATTGTGGGCAGAATAGTACCCAGAGAGTTGTAGTGAATGGATCAGTGTCATCCTGGTGAAGTGGGCAGCAGTGTCCTGCAGGGGCAGTGCTTGGTCCAGTACTTTTCAATATCTTTATTAACGATTTGGATGTGGGGGTGAAGAGCTCACTGGCCAAGTTCATGGGCGACACCAAGTTATAAGGAAACATGGCCATGCTTGAAGATAGGCTACAGATACAGGTGGACCTAGACAGGCTAGCAAGTTGGGAGGATCGGAATCTGATGAAGTTCAACATCGAGATATGTAAAGTGCTCCACCTCGGGACAGCCAACCCCCCAACACACCTACAGGGTTGGTGGCACCAAACTGACTAGCTCCATGAATGAAGGTACCTGGGGGTAATAATAGACCATAGTATGAATATGAGCTGGCAGTGCGATACTATAGCCAGTAGGGCAAATAATACTCTGGTATGTATCAATCAGTGCATCTCCAGCAAAACCAAGTAGGTGATTCTTCTGCTCTCCTCACCACTGGTGAGACCACAGCTGAAGTACTGCATCCAGTTCTGGGCACCACACTTCAACAAGGATGTGGACAAGCTTGAGAGATTCCAAAGAAGAGCCACCCGTATGAGCAGAATCTTACACAGCAAGCCATATGAGGAAAGGCTAAGAATAAGCTCCCTCCAGAGGTGGTGCAGTCATCTACCCTGGAAATCTTCAAGAAGATTCTAGACAGTCACCTTGTTGGGGTCACCTGACCCCCCCAGTTATCTGTCCTGCTTGGTGCAGGGAGCTGGACCCGATGATCTTCCAAGGTCCCTTCCGGCCTTACAACGTATGAATCTCCAAACCAAGAGTTCTGGATTTTTGCTTTTTTTTTTTTTTTTTTTTTGTCTCAGACCAACGTGGCTGCCAAGTACATCCCAGAAACATGGATCAGAATTGGACTGATGTAGGTTTGTTGCTGGCCTGTTCAACCTAGCAAGGCTGAGTTATTGCTGGTGATATGCAGTAGCAGTTTTAGGTGCCTGGTGAACTTCATGATGAAAAAAACAAACAAACCTGAGGCACTTACCAAGTTTTGAATCAAGCAGCAGCTGACGAGGGATTTTAGGTGCCTACATGTTTAAATCCTGTTTTGTGTTAAGCTCCTAGTACTCGGGCTCTAAGCTGGAGAGCATATATGGCTTGGTGTGAAGTGTCTTTGGTTTTTTATTTATTTGTTTTGGTTTGTTTTTTTTCCTTTCCCTTCTAGATCTACTGATTTGGCTCTACTACTACCTATCTTCTTACTTATTCCATTAATTTTATAGTTGTCTAAATAGATGTTTCGACTGTTGGTACTGGATTTATGACCCAGATACCTTGTTCCGGGACAGACCAAAGCCCTCAGACTGACTATGACCTTTCCATCTGATAATAGGTGAATTTGATTGATACATAGTGATAGCAGATAAGAATAATGCAAACAATTCTATATCTACTGGGCCCAGGTTTCATAGAGTCAAGGTACATCTGGCCAGTATGCAAGCTTCACTCTTGAATGTCAGGTGTCAGCAGCCTGGAGGTCAGAGGCAGGTGTAGGTAAGATGGGCTGGTGGTGTGCCCTCTGTCCATGGTGGCCTCAGGTTCCCTTCTTGGGGACCCTTTGCTGCTGTGAAATCCTTCCTTTTGCATTCTTTTCCCCACCTGGCTTTTCATCTCTGGTCATAGCTAACTGGTTGTCCTGTGGTTGTTATGCTGTCCACGTTCTGTCTTGTCAGCATAGTCCTTTGTTTCACAAACTCATCACATGCACCCATCCTAATTTGGGCTTTCTGGTCTTCTAATTTGGTCTGTTCCCCAAAACCGGAAATCCCTAGGACTCTGTAGCTGAGCACTGTGGCCTGGCCAATGCAGCAGAGTCCCTTATCCCATGTTATGGAACAGAGTAGTACATGTCTTCAGTTTTGCAGCCTGTGTGTCTAACACAGGCAAGCAGACACAGTGGGTCTCGAAGGAAACTTTTTCACAAACAGGCTTTTAGAAATCAATTAAACCTTGCCATTCCCCTGGACCATTATTCCAATGCGTATGTACAGTACCTAGAAGCCAATTCCCCAAAGCAAACCTTTAAATACCATTTTCTGGCCATCATCAACAAGATGACCAGTGATCAAGTCTTCTGTGCTGACTGCATATCTGTCAGGTACTTAATAAAGCTCCATCTATAATGAGCCAGACACATGCCTTAAATGAATGATGCACAAAGGCTCAAGTGGCTTCTCTATCCTGAAAGAGAGACATGATTGCCAAAGAAAGCATCTTTAAGGGCTTTCTAAAGGCCCACTTGATTGGGTGGAAACTTCTAGCTAATTTTTTGAGCTCTTAGCCATAAATTGGTAGTAATAGAGCACCAAGATGAGGAAGGGTGCTTTTTAATGTTCAGGATAAAAGGTCAGCAGCAGCAGATCAATTTGCATGTTGAATAGAGCTGCAAATATTGTGACAAAAGATGCACATCTCTTACAGGTCTACACTCATCTGCAGATCCGCATGCTTGTCTTGATCACTACTACTGCAGCAGTTGTCCTCCTGGGCTAGGGATGGTCATTCAAAAAGTCTGAGCCTGAATTGATTCAATTTTTGTAGTTTAATCTAACCTGACTAGGCTGAATTGGTTTGTAACTGCACAGACATCCCCTCTGGACTGAGAAAATGCAGGCACATGCCTACAGTGGCTCAGGCTAGAAGCTGGGGGGTGCCAGAGCAGCCCTCCCTTCCCTTCCACACAGCTCAGCTGAGGGGGGTGAGTGGCCAGGCCCTGGCAGGATGCTCTGATTAGGGAGAGGTTTCCGTCCTCCCCCTCACTGCTCCTGACCAGCCCAGCAGGGAGTTGATAAGAAGAGCATTTAGCACCCCATCGAGATAACAAAAGCCTCTCTCATTCGTTCAAGCTCTTCTTAAACAACTTTTTTCCAAGGAAGGAACTGAGACGCACATTACCAGCTGACCTGTTGATTAGCTCCAAAAAGCCCTAGGCAGATGCTGTCGTGTCTGCCTTACACAGACACCTCTCAGCATTAGCTAGCATACCGCATGCTGGCTAGGGTCTGTGCTGTGGGAGAGGGGAGGGAAGAAATCCCTGCTTAAGCAGGAAGTGGTTGGGGGCAGGGGAAGAGGGAAGCTGGGCAGAACCTGCTGTGCCTGCGGTCTCTACTGGAGTTCCAGTGAAGGAGAGAGGGGCAGGGCCAGCCCTGTTCTGGAGCAGAGAGCCCTGCCCAGGGCTGCAAAGCATCCAGGATGCTGGGGGACTCTCCATTTAAGCTAAACCAGGAAAGGGTCTGGGACAGACATTACATAAACTGGTTTGACCCACATCAGTTAAGCTTGATACTACATTCAACCAGGTTTATCTCAAACTGGTTTCAGCCACTTTCAAACTGGTTTATGTGCACTGAATATCTGTCCTGTTACAGGTTTAAACCACTTTCTGATCACTTCAACTGGTTTATGTGTAATGTACCCTGTAACGACAGTGGGACTCCTGATGACAGCAATGAAATGAACATTTACCTACATCATGGTATTTCTGGGATTTACTTCATTAATGTTTGCAAGGAATTTGGAAGGATCTTCAGGGATGAAAAGCACAGTGAAAAAGCAAGCCATTTGTACCAGTCACACAATAGTCATGTAATGGCACATGACATACTAACAGCTCAAGAAATTCTACCAAAAGTTCCACAAGTGGCATTTAACAGTTCACTGACAAGTATTTCCTCTAAAGGGCTCCATCAAAATGTTGATAGGAGCATGGAGGAAAAATCTGCTGAGAATTCTGTTTGAGCATTGGTGTCCCAGGGTACCCAAAGACAACTCTAACTACTCAGAAAAAAATGACATAGAAAACAGCTGTGTCTAGAAGGATTTGCAAAGCTATCGTAATTTTCTTAATTAAAAATAAAATGCCTTTTGAGAGAGCCAGGAGAAAATAATTTCTTGAGGGTGTCTTCACAAATAGAAAGAAAAGGCTTTCATCAGTTGAGCTGTCACCAGCTGCGAGGAGCTTACAAGATGACAGAGGCATTTGAAATTACAGGATACCCCATGGTTGTTCTGTTTCCCTTGCTCTCAATTCATTGCTCTGTTGCTTGTGACTTTCCTTTGAAGCAAATCATTGTGGTTTTTGACCCCGTCTCATTCTGAGCCAGTGATGGCTTTGTTTTGTTTGTTTGTGTTTTGTTTTAAGAAGAAACAGCTGAGCAAAATTGTCAATTATCTATACTAACAATTAGTAATTACATTCATTTCTATTTTACAGGATGGCCATAATTTTTATTTTTAGATTTGGTTTTTTTCTTCATTAAAAACAAAATAACAAAAATGTAATGTTTTTGGGTAGCCTTTTAAATGTTAATTCTTACTTTATTGTCATTCATGGGTTAGATTCATTATCAGTTCTATCTGGTTCCCTACTGTGTGTTTTTCCTTGCTAAGGTGTTATTAAATTGAAGTAGAAACATGGAAAAAATTGAGTTAGATCAGTATGTGGGCAAAATATGGCCTGGGAGCCAAATCCGGCCCATGAGGCCCCTAAAAAATTTAGAAAATTAATATTTATCTGTCCTTGGTTCCTGTCAAAAAATGACAGGAGCCAGAGGCAGTAGGACCCAGGGGAAGCCCTGGCCAGCTCCTGCAACAGCAGGGGCTATTGGCCTGGGACCATGTGGCTGCACTGGTGCCGGAAAGTCAGGTAAGCGGAGGGTGTGGGGGAGGGGGGGTCAGGGAAGGTCAAGGGAAGCCCACGAGCAGGGAAGGAGCTGGTGCTGAGCATGGGGAAAAGTGGCCCCTCTCCCACCCCATGGCCGGCGCTCCCTGCTGCAGCTGCTTGCAGCCCACGTGGGGCTGTCCTGAGCAGGCACAGGCAGCCTCATGTGAGCTGTGAGCGGCTGCAGTGTA
>NW_005842855.1:102254-104263 GCF_000455745.1 Alligator sinensis | reverse complement strand
TTGTTTTACTGTTTCTTTTGATATTGTTGAGATAGTTAGTTAGTTTGTTTAGCCTTCTTTACACACAGTTTTACGCAACATAAAATTAGTTGTGCTATTACATATAAACTTAAGCCTAAAATTAAAATCATGCATAATGCAGACACTATCTTCCCCAGGAGCCCTTTAAACAATCCTCTAGAATCTAACCAAACAAACCAATCTGCCAAAGAATCTTTAGGAACAAAGGCTACTTTAGCAGCCTTGGCAGCGTGAGCTAAGGTATCATTCACTTGCTCTTCTACTAACTTAAAAGTACTATTTACATAGGTACAACATTCCTGCCCCATTACAGCACAGGCACCCCCTTCAGACGCTAATATGTAATCAATAGCCAATTGGTTTTGTATAACCATCTGTTGTAGATTGTCCTGGTTTTGTGCTACAGTCTTTATGGCATTTCCTAAACTCGTTATTGCAGTTTTGGTTTCTAGGGCTAATACTTCAACCACCGCTTGTAGTCGCAGGGTATATTTTTTTCACACGGGAAATGGCAGGGCCGGTTATAAGCGGAATTATCCCCACTACTGAACATCCGATCAGCTTTCGTACTGTTAAAGGATTCTTATATGTCTTTAAAGTAGCTCGACCAGCTTATTCTTGCCTTGACTGGTTAGGACTTTCCCTCCGATTTCTGAGGCGACCTTGGGGTAAGGACTTGGTTATTCTTACTGCTGGAGTTAACCAAGCTAAATAGCAAGACCCAAACCAGCCAGGTGGTAGCTGGTGGTAAGCTTTTGTGCCACATACCCAATAGGTTCCCTTTAAGGCCATCCAGCTGGATGAGGTTTTTTTATTTTTATTATACTGGTCATTGTATAGAAAGTTAGACATGTGATGACCCCAGCCCCCCACAGGACTAGGTCTACCCCAAACATTTATTGTTGGTATGGGTGTGCCGTTTTTATGACAATGTCCTCCTATTAGAGAGCAATCCCACACAGTAATATTTGGTAGCTGTATTGATTTACAGGTTATTGAGCCGCCAGTGGTTGATTGATCATATGGGTTATACCAACTTTTGAAACTTTTGCACCATGTTCTGTCTTTGGTGTGATTATTCATCCAAACTCCATTACCCATATCATAATGGTTACAGTTACTTTGCCCCACTGAATAATTTCACTGCTGGGAGTAGTTGCGTACCCAACACATTTCTGCCTGTTGAGGTGTCACCTTTAAGGTACTTGGCATCATTCCAGGTGGCATTGTTTGGGTCTGCCCACCGCATGGTTAAATTTAGAAGGGTTAAAGGTCGCGGTATCATTAGAAATCCTTCGTCATTAGTTCTGGGGATAAGTCCACAGACCCAACAATCAGAAACATTTAAGGCCAAAGTAACCCTTTTCAGGAACTGTAAATACACATTTGCATTTGCCATAGCTAGTACTACTAACATTAACATCAACAGCTTCATTATGTTGAATTCTGTTGGCAGGTATTGTTTGGCTTGCCTCTGCAGGCAATTCTTCTGGATTACGTTGTCACTTGCTTCACCATACAGAAGATTTCTTTTACTGAAATTGTTGTATTTGGTTTATTTTTTCTTCGGACGCAGGTTGTAGGTATGAGGGGGCTCAACCCGGTGAGCTGCTTCAGTGCTTACGTCGAGAAGACCTTCTTCCTCATCAAATCCAGTTCCTGTTGGAGTGGGATTTAAATCCAGCTGGGTTGGTTCTGGGTCGATTTGTTCTACTTCTTTTGGCGTTAAGGTTCTTCTGCAATGAGATGCATGACTTTCCATCAACCTTTACAGCTGTATTGGTGGTTCGTAAGACTTGATAAAGGTCCATTCCATCTAGGCTGCAGACAGTTTTTCCGGTGAAATTCTTTTACAAGGATCCAGTCTCCAGGACTTGGAGAACGGCAAGGAACATCAGTAGGCATGGGTAAGGCTGCACTGACCTGTGGGAACAAAGCTTTAGCAGTTTTCATGAGTCCTCTGCAATAATTTAACACATTCTCATGGC
>NW_005842855.1:99714-102238 GCF_000455745.1 Alligator sinensis | reverse complement strand
GGTTAAGACGTTCAACCTTTCCTGAGCTTGCTGGGCGATAAGGTGTATGGAATTTCCATGTAAACCCCAATGCCTTACTTAATACTTTCTGAATTTGCAAGATAAAATGTGGCCCTTGATCTGAGTCTACCGTGAGGGGTATGCTGAATCTTGGAATTAATTCAATCATTAATTTCTTTGCTACAGAGACTGCGTCTCCCCTTCTGGTTGGGTAGGCTTCTGTCCATCCAATGAAATGGCATATTACAACCAGAACATGCTTAAACCCTTTGCTAGGTGGGAGATCAATGAAATCTATCTGCAAGTTCTGAAATGGTCCATAGGACCATGGAGTAGCACTGGCCTGGACATGTGTTGGTTTGCTAATTCCATGTTGTAGGCATATAGCACAGGTTTCCAATACCTTTTTCACTTCTACATGAATGGCGGGTGCATACCAGTACCTCAAAATGTTCTCAGCTACCCCCCTTTTGCACACGTCCCATTTCATGGAACGCGCGGGCAAGCTGAGGGACAAGGGTTTTTGGGGCAATAATGCACCCATCTGGAGACTTCCATAGGGTATCAGAATGTAAAGTACAGCCTGCTGCAAGCCACGCGCGCTTTTTGGATTCTGGAGCTGCATCTTGGAGGAGAGAGATCTTAGATAGTGAAAGATTAAGAGTTGCACATGAGGAGATAACAAGTGGGGTGCCTTCAAGGGCGGCACGCTGTGCGTGCCGCCCACACAAGCATTTCCTTGGCTTATCGGATCAGAGCCTGCTGTATGAGCTTTGCAGTGTATAACAGAAATCTGTGTAGGGAGTAAAATAGCATTTAACAAGGCGTTAATTAACGGAGCATGAGAAATTGAGGACCCTGCAGAGGTAAGGAATCCACGATGCTTCCAAATCTGACCTGTGGAATGGCACAATTTAAAGGCATAGTGAGAGTCAGTGTAAATATTAGCAGACTTATTTTTAGCTAGAATACAAGCATGGGTTAAGGCTATTAGTTCAGCGGGTTGCGCACTACAGATACCAGGGAGACTGTGAGCTTCAATGACTGCATGTGGTGAACATACGGGGAATCCCGCATGAAGTTGCCCAGTCGCGTCTCTTTTACATGAGCTGTCTACAAAAAAATACAATCAGGGTTAACTAGAGGTGTATCTGTGAGATCTGGACGTGGGGTAAATACCTGATCTGTCTGAGTAATGCAGTCATGATCTAACAAGTGAGTATCTCCATTGTGCGGTAAAGGTAAAAGAGAAGCAGGATTTAAAACATTACAATGAACAATAGTAACGTTATCGGCAGCTAAATAGTGTGCTCATAAGAAGATAACCTTTGAGAGGACAAGTGTTGAGTTTTTCCACGGTTTAACAAGGCAGATACAGCATGGGGAACAGCAAGGGTAAGGGGAGATCCTAACACTATAGCTGCTGACTTGTCTAAAAGCAATGCAGTGGCAGCTACGGCACGCAGGCAGGGTGGAAATCCTTGTGCAACAGGATCAAGCAAGGAAGAAGAATAAGCAATTGGTTTGTAAGAGGAACCAAAAGGTTGAGTCAGAACTCCAGAAGCAACACCTTCTCTTTCATGAAAGTAAAAAGTAAAGGGCTTATCGTAGTTGGGGCGTCCCAATGCTGGTGCAGAGGCTAGGGCTGCCTTTAAATCAACAAATGCCTGTTCATGGTGTTCGGTCCACAGGAGAGAGTTATCAGCAGAATCGCCTCTAGTAAGCTCGTTTAAGGGTTTTGCCAGTAAGGAAAAATTGGGTATCCATTGTCGACAATATGAAGCAGAGCCTAGAAACTCTCTGAGTTCTTTCTTGGTAGTAGGTTTGGGGAGAGAGAGAACGGCAGAAATGCGATCTGTAGTTAAATGTCTATGCCCCTTGGAGATTTCATGCCCCAAATATATAACTCTTAGCTGGCAAAACTGCAACTTAGCTTTGGAAGCTGTATGACCCTGCTGGGCTAAACATTTTAGAAGGTGAATTGTATCTGTAACACAGGCGATTTCAGTTTCTGAAGCAATCATAAGATCATCAATATACTGAATGAGTACTGAGTTACAAGGTAACGTGATAGTATCTAAATTTTTCTTTAGCACTTGAGAAAATATGGAAGGGCTTTCAGTAAACCCTTGAGGCAATCGTGTCCATGTGTATTGCCTTCCTTTGTAAGTGAACGCAAACAGAAGTTGGGAGTTAGGGTGTATTGGGATAGAGAAAAAAGCAGAACATAAATCAACAACAGAAAATAAAGCAGCAGAGGCAGGAATCATGCTGAGGTGTTACCACATTTGCCCATTACTTTGGGGTGTGCACATTTATTAGGGATAGTTTCTAGGGTCTTGGTGATTCTGTCAATGTGCTGCTTGTGTTACTATACGGAGCTGTATTTCTCCCTTCTGCAAGCCCTCACCCCCAGTGGAGCTATCTTGCAGGACTCAATCTCAATGGGACTGGGTTCCTCCAGTCACCAAATCAGTCATACACACAAACACACACAAATTAACATGACACGCCTGACCTGGCC
>NW_005842855.1:95562-99005 GCF_000455745.1 Alligator sinensis | reverse complement strand
CACACACTTTTTACAGATTTTTATACCCTCAGTTCAGCTGCTCCGTAGCACCCTCAGTAGTGTAAATCATTGTCTTTTCTATTGACAAGGGGTTATCTGGTTTGGACCATCTCAGGAAACTGATTGATAATCAGGAAACACTTAAGATTAGGGAGTAACCCAAATACTTGGGAGCCAGCTTGAGATTCCTATGGATGGCAGATATACTGATAGGATATCTCATGGTTTCTTCAGGAATAATAGATAGCTTGCAGCATCAGGATTTTGGATTTTTACTTGTTGTGCACAAGCCTCAGCTTAGCATGACTTTTCCAGATCTTACTATAGTCTTTTAACAGACTTAAAACAATTATTGGGGTGCTCATAACCTTTTGTGGAGAGGACTCCCACCAGTCGTCTCAGGAAAGATATGACAACACCTGGGATTAGGGCTCCAGCAGGCTGGATGCTGTGATGAACCCTTAACCATTGTTCAAATGTTGCCCATACCCTCTCTGACTCAGCGTTCCCTTACCCGGCAACTGAGTTTTAGTCAATCAAGTTTAAATAGGCCTCCCATAGTGGGACCGGGGAATGTACGGCCTGAGATGCCTATTACACTTAGAGCTGTGTGTGTGTGTCTGGGGGGGTAAAAGTCCTTAGTAAATCCAGATTAGAACTGGTCTGATAAATGCTGAGGTGGGTGTGTGTGAACATGGGTTGATTAACATTTGAAGCACAGATGCCCCATCATGCAGTGCTCCCCTGCTTCTCTGGTCCCAGAATTCACTGCAGTCTCTGCTTCAGGTTTTCTGTTCTCCATCTCTCATGTAAATGATGGTCATCTGGTTCCATCTTGGATGTAAATGAGACCTAGGGCAGTTGTTCACTCTTGTCACCCTTATCTGGAGAGTTTTAGGTGCGTCTCTCACTGCATCTTAATCAGTTTCATTTAGGTAGAGGAGGGGAGGGAGTGGGGGGGTGAGTCCTTTGTGAGTCGGACAGACTGCATCCTGTGCCAGGGTTGCCCAAGAACACAGAGCTGAGACGTAACAGAGGATAGTAGAAGGGTTTGGCACAACAGGATGAGAAGGAATAACAAATTGATTGACTTTTCTTAAATGTTGTACAAAGTGATAACCAGGTTTTCCGTGCTTTTCTAATTTCCCAGGTTTCTTTACAGGTAGGATAGGGGTGTTACAGGGAGAGTGAATTGGAATTAAAACACCCTGTTGCAACAGTGCATCTATGACCGGGGCAATGCCTTCCTCAGCTTCTCGGGAAAGGGAATACTGATCTACAGCAGGAAAAGGTTTGCGTGTATTATAAGTCAATTGAACTGGCTCAATGTTCAAGAGCTTTCCCGTTTCATTGAGGTGGGAAGCCCACAAGGACTCTGGAACATCCGAAAGAGATGGAGAGTTGGAAGAGTCACCATCTATTTGGTTATTCTCAGGGTCTGTAGAGAACAAGAGCATTAAATTTTGGGTCTGATCAGAGGGCAGATCTAAATACACACCCTCAGGGGAACAGTAGATTGTGGCACCCAATTTACACAACAAATCTCTTCCTAATAGATTTACTGGAGCAGTAGGACTTAACAAGAAAGCATGGTCAGCAGACAATGGCCCAATTTTTACGGTAGCTGGACTAGCATATTTATGCGGAATGATTTGTCCCCCTACTCCAATTGCATTGACTGTTTCATTGGTGGGTATTAGTCTTCCAGCTTCCTCATATTTTGTAGTAGACATAGAGCCCCCTGTATCTACAAGGAAACTATGAGATTTGTCATTAACAGTCACAGTTACACTGGCATCTTTAGAGGTTTTGGTGAGAGAATGCAGCGCAGCACATTCTGGTGAGACAGAGGTTGTGCTGAACTGTCATTGGCTTGAGGGGCAGGAAACAGATGGGCCATTTCGCTGGGGCTGGTTTGGACAATTAGTTTTCCAGTGTCCCTTTTGTTTACAGTAATTACAAACATCGTCAGGACGCGGTCCACGTTGGAAACGCAGCTGAAAAGGAGGTACATTTGGTCTTGAGTTAACTTGTGAACGAGGGTTTTGATTGGATGCTGGGGCCCCAGGATAAAAGTTTTTGCGAGGTTGGACGTATGGGCGAGGACCAGTACGCTATTTTTGTTCTAAGTCTTGGATTTGCAAAGCCATCAGGCTAGTTTTAAGTTCTTTTCTTTTTTCCTTTTCTGCCTGCTGTTGTTCCCATAAATCTACACAAGCCTGAACAATCTCAGCCATGGCTTTACCCTTCCAGCCCAGGACTAATTGCTGTAGTTTATCTTGTAGCTTTGGCTGTAAATTCTTTACATAAGTGGTAACTATTAACCCTCGCATATTGTCTGCACCAGGATCAATGCCAGTATGTCTTTGAATTGCTGCACAAAGTCGATTTTGAAGATCAGCTGGATGCTCGTCAGGATATTGTTTGCAATTTTCTACCTTTGTCCAATCTACATGATTCTGAGCTACTCTGGTAATGGCGTTTAACAGAGTGGCCCTTGCATTTTGCAAATCTTGCAATCCCTGATTGTTTTCATAGTTGTAATCATTTTGTGGCCATGGAGTGCCGTTCTGTATGTTTTGGGTTTCAGCAATAAGAAGCCGCTTTTGCTCTGGGTTTAAGAGACTGTTTAGGAGCCAATCGACATTTGACACGATGGGATTATAGATATTAAAAACTTGTTGCAACTTTTCTCTAAAGTCTGAGGGACTTTCTCTCAGTTTTGGAAAGGTATTGCAAAAGGTGGTGATGTCACTAGCAGTCCAAGGAACATGAACAATGGTCCTTTGGCCGCCGTGCATTTGAGGCGAGTATTGTCGCAATGGGCAGAGAACAGTTGATTTAAAATACTGAGGGTCTCCGAAGGTGGTTACAATCAATCTTCCTCCCTCTTGGGCATATAGGGTTATTACAGTCTGCCCATTTGGACCCCTTTCGATATTTTTAATGTCATATAATGGTCTTAATTCAGACTTTAAATTTTTCTTAACATCACGGACAGTGGGCAGGTCATCCTCATCTGAACTTGAGTTGGCGGGGGGGAGAGGGGAGCGGTTGGTGTTTTAGCAGAATTTTGTCTGGTACTGCTTTCAGAGGTAACGGACCCCTCTGCAGGAATCGGAGGTGGAGGAGCTTGACTGGGTACCCATGAGTTTAGCAAAACTTCTGAGTCTTCCAGAGTGGTATTGTTGGGCGCCGGAATACTGGGGTACAATTTTTTTATAGGTAGGAGGATCAGGTGGGGGAGCGCTAGGGCTGGATTTTGCCTCTTTTAAAGTAGCCGATTGTTTTTTCAATTTTTCGTTTGAATCTCTGAGACTAGCCTTAATTGATTTTTGTTCTCTTTTAGAAGCTTCATTATCCCATAGGTATCAATATTCCATTTGCTTTGGCTTGGGTATTTCTAAGAATCCCCTCAGGGAATTTAATTTGTCAGGGTCAAA
>NW_005842855.1:94547-95471 GCF_000455745.1 Alligator sinensis | reverse complement strand
CATATAACCCAAGGGTGTTTTTGGGTCCGGGCAAGAGGTTCCTTGACCCATTTCTTTTGTCTTCAGTTAAGGAAGAGAACGGGAACTTAAATATAATAATTGTAACCAAGGGTAGTACACAAAGCAGCGTTTTATGTTTACCCACTGACTAGTCAGACAGCCCGTTCGTGAATGAGGAGAAGGGAAAGGGAAGGAAACCTGTCCGCTGGATCACGAAGTTCGAGCTGAGCCCTTTTGCTTTCAAGTCTGCTTTGCAGGCAGCCTTGGGGTGGCTAGACTCAGCCTTAGTCTCAGATTTGGTCAGCGGTTCATTATCATTCTAAAGGATAGCGCTGAGGCCCGGGGTTCAAGAAAATTTTCTTTTGTCCCAGCCTTGGTCAGCAAGGGTATGGATAATGTTCATAGTACTTTCGAGGTTTCAATATCCCTTAGTCTATAGTAATCTAATATAAACCCAGTTCCCCACTACACTTGTAGAAAGTTAACAAGTTTGTCAAATCAAATTTTAGCCTCAGGACAGGGACTGCTAAAGCCAGTAGGCAAAGGGATAGGCAGAGAAGAGTCCAGGCATCCCCAGACCAAGTCAGAGCAGTCTACCTGTCAGGGATCCCATATATTCAGTTTCAGATAAAGTATCCTGTTACAAATTTCAGTCAGTCAGATAAAGCAAGTCTTAAACTCTACATTAATAATGTAGAGAACACTTACCGCCGAGAGACGTAACTCGTCCAGACTAGGGAGCACCGAGACCTGTTAAGTGAGATTTTTCAATTAGGATCTCTTACCTCTGTGTTTGGCGCCACGGGTGTCAGCTGTGTCCCCAGACTGTTCAAGCCGTCAGCTTGGTGTTCCGCCACATCCCACGACTGATACCAGAAAACTGTTGGGGAAAACTTGTCCCCGGGTTCGTTAGGCGGAGGCTCA
>NW_005842855.1:93929-94396 GCF_000455745.1 Alligator sinensis | reverse complement strand
CTATACTAGTATCCTGTTTTTACTAAACTAGAATTGTTCCAGTTTGTGCTTAGCCTAGCAGTTTGGGGTCATGCCCTTTGACTTCCTCATAGCTTAAGCTGTGTACATGACCTGCTCGCTTACACATAATGATGAAGGACTCCGTTCTGTTCCGCTTCAGTCTCGCCCATTGGGGCTGCACCGTGGTGGCAGCAGCTGCTCGGTGCAGAAGAAAGGCGCCCCCCCGCCGCTTGCTGTGCCAGGCAGTGTTTGCTGCTGCTGCCTGCCTGGAGCTTGCACACTGCCTGGCACCACAGAGGTGGTGGTGGCAAACACTCCTCGGTGCAGCAAGCAGGGGGACCACTTTCTTCCGTGCCAAGCAGCTGCTCCTACCGCGGCACACCCCCATGGGCCAGAGCAGGGCACAGGCTGGCAGTGGGGGGTGGGTTACAAGCTGGTGCTGAGTGTGGAGGGGAAAAGCAGGCCTC
>NW_005842855.1:73773-93911 GCF_000455745.1 Alligator sinensis | reverse complement strand
CGCGGCGCCTCGCGGCCGGGGTGGGGCTGCCTGTGCCTGCTCAGAATAACCCCATGCGGGCTGCAAGCAGCTGCAGCAGGGCACGCTGGCCATGGGGCAGGGGAGGAGCCGCTTTTCCCCGCACTCAGCACCAGCTCCTTCCCTGCTGGCGAGAAGGGGATTGGGCTGCGTGCTGCCACCCGCCTGTACTACAGCGGGGGGCACTGCGGGTGTGGGAGCCCATGGGAACATGGGGCCTGCACTGGTGTCCCAGGGCCAGCGCAGCAGGAGTACAGGGTCCTGGTCAGCAGGGGCTTTATGGAGCTGGACCAGCTCCCCACTCTCCCTGCTGGTGCAGCCCAGCCCGGCTCCACAGACTCCTGCCAGCCTGCACCCTGCTCTGGGCCCCACCGGTGCTGACCCTGGGACATTGGTCCCAAGACAGTGACCAGGGGGTCCTTGACAGCTTACCAAAACCGGGTAAGTGTCCTCTGCCCAAAATAATTGCCTGCCGCTGATGTAGCTACTATTTTTTTTTCAATTTAATCTCTTTAGAAATGATTGACCGAACTTTGAATGAAGTTTTTGTTTTGTCATCTCTATGCTAAACTTCAGCCTAAGTAGTCTGAATTTTTTCATGATCAGTTTTAAAGCCCTGAACAAAGGATATTTAATGTACCTTACTTTCTTAATAGTATGTTATAGCTCAGTTTTCTACTTTACACAAACCTGGAGCTTCAAACTGATAGCTTTCTTGGCATCAGTAATTTGACTCCTTGCACAGTACCGTACAGTATTGGTTTAACTATGTGAAGTACTGATTCAGTAATGCATTTCCTGGGTGCAGTTTCCTAACTCTTCAGTGTACATCTCTGGTAACAATTCATTAAAATAGTTTTAGAAAAATCAATCCTCTTTTTAAAAACAAGATGGATAAATCTTATCAAATGATGCACAATTGTCTGCACAGTCTGACTTGTCATCCAGTGTACACCTGCCTAATCATTTAGAAGAGTGGAACCGCCTTAATCTGACCAAAATGATTAATGCCTTTCAGGAATTTGGGTACCTTTAAAGAGCAAATTAGACTCCTTGAATGGTGTTTCAAGTTGGAAAATTTTGATCAGTTAGGTTTATCCCAATTTGTGAGTACTGCATATACATGGTGATGATTACCATGGATGACTGCATTCATTGCACACTTAGTGCTAGAAAAAGCAGTCAGTGAAGTTGTTGATATAAATAAGATTTTATTTGATTGGGCCATTTGATCTGCAAAAAACTGCCCAGAATCTCACTCACTTTTCACTTATTTTTTACTCAGCTTGTTTCAAACATATAAAAGCCTGAACTCCTTGCTGGAGAACCATGTACAAGTCAAGTCCCAAGTACCAAAAGCATTCTGGAGTTAACTTGAGAATGAAGAGCACTTTTCTTAAGACCTGTAGTTTTGGGGGTTTTTTTTAAAAAGGAGGAAAGAAAAATAACTGGGCAACGCTGTTGGAAGGGAAAGAATTAAGACCTAATTTTCAAAATGCAATATATTAATTTATAAGTTGTATTGACAGGGGTATCTGGAGAGTTGTAAATGATTAGCTATGCCATTTAATTTTGTATTGTTTCTTTAAGAGCAAGCTGTTTAAAAAGGAGGTTGGCCATCTGTATATGCAAGTGTATTTGGATTAGTGGGGGTCTTCTATCCTGGTTTATTACTGGATGAAAGGGTCTGTTGTATTGAAGGCATTCTAATTTCTGACATCAGGTTTCTGTTTAGTCAGTGCCCTTTCTTGTCCACTTACATAAACATGGCATCTTCCAAATAACTTCTGCCTTCAATTTTTTTTCTTTAAGTTAATGTGCAATATTACTATATGTATTTACTAGATAAACGTGACCCAAAACTATGGATACTCTTTAAAAAAGTCCTTTTTTCATTGTAGGGAGTTTCACATATAGCTATATTTCTTTGAAAGATGTTGAAAGATTTACTTACAAAGTAAATAAACTGCAAGATTTATACCAGAAGTACAAAGGCTAATTGCCTTTGTGAAATATGTTAAAAATAATTTAAAGTGAAGATTGGTTTGTATTTGAATTACTTCCGTGATGCACAGTTTTGTTGCATCATTTCTTGTACTGCATTTCTTAGAGAAAAACAGAACTGTTTGATAAATTGCAAGTGCCCATAGGCTGCGCTTCACTTAATAGCTATTTATTGACTCTGCTTGTCTACTCACACTATTATCCTGCATGAAATGCTTCACAAATTATATTTTGGGCAAGGTCTTGTCAGCATGAAGACCAAGTGGAAACAGGTCACTGTCTACTTTTTCCAGATGCTCCCTTGTATATTTGCTCTGCATAGTGGTGTATATGCATGAGCTGAACTGCTGTTTTCAGAGCGGCAGTTCAGCACATGAAGAACCAGAAAACCAATGGTCTGGCATGCGTGCCTTGATAACCAGTGCTTCAGATTAATATTATGGAAGGCACAAACTTCTGTGGGTTTTTTTTCTGTGACATTTACTGCTGTATGTTAACTATTAATGAAGCCATTGCATGTGCTGTATACTTAAACAGGTGAATAATAAACAGTGGAAAGACTTTAGCTTGTGTTTTCCAAGTGGTCATTGTACAAAGATGTGTATTCTATCATTTAAGCACCATTTAAAAACAGGTTTGATATTTTTTTTTTTTTTTTTTTATGAAGAGACATAGACTGAGATTGCTATTATTGAAACCCCACACAGCAAAGACTTGATTAAATGCTAACTTAAGGGAATGATGCAGGGAACATCAAAGCTTGCCTTATCAGGTGAGGCTCTAGGAGGTAACCTGAGAGATGCCAAGAAGCTGCAGGATATACAGGCTACTTCATGGAGACATGTCCTTGTACTTGTTGGGAGGTCTCTTGAAGTCACTTGGGTTCCACATAGATGCTGGTATTGGTGTTTTTGGCACGGTTTGTAGGATTGCAGTCTGTGCCTATTATCTATATTGTTATTTTGAGTGGTCAAGCCCAACTTTAGATGGTTCCGTCTCTGTTGGCAGTCCAAAGCTGTAATGACTTTAAGAATGAGCTATAATCTGAAAATGGCTGTTCAGATCTCTGAGCAAATGTGGGTACAGCATTCTGAACAAGATGAAAACCATAGAAATTCTCTGCTGCAAGCCCAGCGTGAGGAATTGAAAAAAAACAATATTTTTGTTGTGAAAGAATTGCGTTGTTTCAAGAGACTGTCACAGGTATGGCGTGCACAGATTTTTCCACCTGCAAGAAGCCTTCATACTATATTTGCTTATTGCTTTCTGTGGAAAGAGTTCATTGGAAAGGCAGGTTTTATCTTTCTTGTAAACCAGACCACTTCTTCAGGGAGTTGGGACACACAATACTTTTCTTTTATAAAAGCAAACAGCCCATTATGAAGACTTTGTTTTCTGAGGATTAAAGATTACATCTGATTTGAAGTGAACTAAATTTGAATGTTCTCAGGACAAGTTCACACAAAAAAGAGCAACCAAGACTTTCTTTAAAGACTCAGTATTATATTGAATAATAAAAAAAATGTAATCAAAATCTTTAGTCCTGCAATTATACAGTAGGTGTCACCTAATTTTTGTGGTGTGGTCAACTAATTTTCTAATGTAGACTTGTGTTCTATGGGTTTTTTTTTTTTAATATATATATTCAGCAGCTTGTGCCTAATTTTTCTTTTTGGCCCCCTGGCATCAAACCATGCAATAACAGGTTGAAACAAGACAAACTGCCAAAAGAAAGCTCCTTTAGTTTAGTAATCCTCGTGGGTGTCTTTATAAGTCCGTCAGACAAGAAATGTAACAGCATGTCAGTTAAAATGAATCATAAAGAAACTATGGTAGATAGAAATAAGTGATAAGTGTAAGTGATTAGTAATTTTCTTAAGTTGACGAACTAATTAGAAATTTTCAAATGGTAAAAAATAGAAGAAAAATGTTTTACTTACTACTTAACATAATATACTGGAGCGTATATCAGAATGGATAATTATGATGTGGGATTTAATATTGTTTACTCGTGTTTGAAAAAGATTTCTGTTAATATCTTAAGAGGGTAGGAATAAATGAGCTTCCTTTGGTGACCATTTTTTTCTAATGATTTCAGCTGAAATTGTTTTGCTTCTAGCATCACTTGCATTTCTTATTAGAGATTATATTATGTTTTAGTTTAGGGAATCTAAAACAGAATAAATGTTACAATTCAGGGAAAGTAATTCAGATCCCTTTTTTAAAAAAAAACAAACAGCCCTGGAACACTGATTCTTTGCTGTGGTACAGCACAGGATAACTGAGGTACAGCTTTAAAATGAACAGATATCTTTTACTTAGGCTAGCTTGATTGGTCAAAATGTATTTGACTATTTGCATCCAAAAGATATTGCCAAAGTGAAAGAACAACTTTCCTCTTCAGATGTTTCACCAAGAGAAAAACGTATAGATGTCAAAAGTAAGTGTGCACTTAACACTAAGAAGTTCTGAATATATTTATGTTGTCATTTGTTTATAAGTTCAGTTATTCTGTAGAGCAAATGCATTCCTTCTGTCGGATAAAACGTAGTAGGAAAACAGTAAAGGAAGAAAAAGAGTACTTGCCTAACTCAAAGAAGAAAGGTATTTCTTTTAAGTGTAGTAGACTCTGGAAATTCTATCAAATTTGATATAATAAATTCTGAGTAATTTAGTCTAAATTGTTAGCAAACACTTCAGTGGATAATTTATATAAAAAAAACCCATGATAGGCAAAGCAGACTTATTTATCCTTTATCTGCCTTCCTTTTTCCCTTAAAAAATGAGAGATGCAGTTACTGTTTATGAATATTTGAAAACTTCTAATGGAATTCTGAAGTTTTAGGGGATTATTGAAAGTCACAGAATTTGTGCAGAAGTATAAGAAATGTCTTTCCTGAAGGCAGTTGTAGAAATAAGGCTTACAAAGTGTGCAGTTTTGCAGAGAATAAGCAAATATATTTTTCTAAGTTTAAATACAATAACAAAAATGTATCAAGTGTGATTTTTTTTTTAAATGGTTTTGTAGCAAAAAGTCAATTGTTTATTGTAGTTCTTGGAACTTATACTTTTATAGCCATCTTTATTTACCATGTATTTTGGTGTACATGAATGACAGTAAAGGCTTGTCTCATTTTCAGTGTAGTTTTGGACACTTCTTAAAATCTAGTTCTTTAGCTTTTATTAAAAAGGATTTGTGCAAGGCTTGCTGAAATTGTTGGACACTGAAATATAAAGTCAGTTTCGTTCTGAATAAAAACTGTTCTTGGTAATACAAACTGAGTCAGAATATATTAAAAAGTTCTACATTCATAAACATTTTAGAGTAAAATCGTGGGACCCTTAAAGTTGGTGGCAGATCTCCCAGAATCAGGATTTCATATTTAAAGTATCTGGATCAGCATCTATTTCACAAAAGGAATGACTAAGGAACTAAATATCTAGACGCTCCCTGAACCAATTGGATTAACTCAGACTTATTTTTCCAAGGTAGAAAAATTGAGTACCTTGAAGTTTACCTCGAGAGAAATGTCTTAGTACTGGAACCTGCAAGTAGATTTCCTCTCTACAGGATAGGAACATAAATAATCTAAATACACTTTTTGGAACAGTGTTGGTTTCCCCAATCCATAGTGCTCCCTTTTGTACTCTCTAATGTTACATGTTTGCAGTTGTTTTAATCTTCAATCTTCTGTCCATACCATGGAAACTACATAAAACACATTTGTACTAAATGAAAGCAATCTGTTTATTACTAAAATGTTGGTTTACTTTTGTATGTGTGAAAACATGTTTTAGTTGCTGTGGTTTATTGCCCCAAATCTTACATAAGAATAGAATTGTACTGTCCCAGGTAAGCTGAAGCTGAATAGTGAAAAACTACAGTAACTTAATAATATATGGTGACATTATTTATGTAGGGCTAATGCACAAAACCCAACAGGTGGTGTTTTACAGACCAAAACTGAAAAACGATTTTCATGAGGTGTCTACTTTTTCTTTCATTTTTTTAATTAGATCACAGAAAATACAGTACAATTCATTGTACTGGCTATCTGAAGAGCTGGCCTCTTAATGAAGTTGGAGTGGAAGAGGAGAATGAGGCAGAAAAAGACAGTGGTAACTTTAACTGTCTTGTTTCAGTTGGGAGATTGCACCCTTATGTTGTTTCACAAAAAAGTGGAGAGAGAAAGGTCAAACCAACAGAATTTGTTACCCTCTTTGCCGTGGGTCCCAGGGATAGTGAGAGGAGGGGCCGGGAAGCCCCGCTTGCAGGACTCTACGCAGGGAGAAACAGTGAAATAAAGAAAGAATACAAAACAGTTACTCTAACCTGCAGGAGGAGCAGCTCTAGAAGATCTAAAAGAAAAGTGTGTGTGGTTTACAAGGCGCACGTTTATGCAGTTATGACAGGCTGGCTGGCAGTGACCTAGCCCAGGGGTTTTGAAAGGGCAAAAGATGATTGGAGGACTTGGGATTCCTTTTCCTCACCAATCAGGTCCCAGAGACTCACCCTCCATGTTCCCTGATTGGCCCCTTGGGTCATCTGGAGGGGGATAAAAGGGGCAGTGCAGCTGACTCAGAGAAGAGACTAATGAGGGACCATGAGGAAGGAGCTTCAAAGAGCTGGCAAGAGCTGAGCAGCCAGTGGGGTGGGTGTAGTTGCCCTAGAAGAGCCTGAAAGAGTGGGACCTGCAAGCAGCGGTTGGACCCTCAGCAGCATGGCGTGCAGCCAGCAGGTGAGGCTTCCTGCTGGACTTCAGGATCCCCTATGAAAGGCTGTGGCCAGCAGGAGAGGCTCCCCCACTCCAGCAAGATCTGAGCAGCGACCTGAGAGGTTCCCAGCTCTGCTTCCAGCTCCTCCAATCAGAGGCCAGGCAGCTCAATGTGAGGTTGGGACTCCAGGAAGGTAAAGACCCCTAGCAGCATGGCACATTACCAGCACTGGTGGCTGTGTGGTAGAGTTTCTGCCTACCACATGAGAGATTCCAGTTCAAGTCCTAGCTTTGGTGACTTGGGGTGAGTGAGCTAACAAGGAGTAATTCCTCTTTCAGTGGAAAGGGGCCATTGTGTTTTCCCCCTTTCTCCCCCTCCAGGTACCTAGGCCCTTTCCTTGTAATTTGACATTTTGTATTTTGTGTCTTTTGTATTTCCAGTAATACCAACCAGTATTGTTTGTTCTGCTGTTTGTGTTTAAATTTTTTTACATTTTGGTTAACCCTGTCTTTTGTCAACTGGATGAATATGTCTGTGATTGTAAGTGTCTAACCTTTGTTGAATCCTGCCCCTTCAGGTCATTGTAGTGTCCCCTATACCCCCCTGGTTTATACTGGTTATGTTCCCAGTACTGTTCCCTCATTAAAAGGTATATGGTTAAGTCCCCATTGGTGGTCTGGCTCTGCTCTATAGGGGGAGGAGAGTCCCTACACCTCCCACAGCGCTTGTGCACCTGCTTTGATCCCTTCAGTTGGAGAGGGGGTACCTCTTGGAGTACCGCCCAGGTTATACAATTAAGGCCAGTGGGTGACGTCACAAGGACGCACCGACTGGCAGGAATAAAAGCGGCTGTTGGCAGTAGGGAAGGGAGAGCCAGTGAGGAGGTGGAGGCTCTCCATGCTGGTAGTAGGTGGGACCAGCACGAATTTGAAATGCCCGAGCAATGGGCAGCTGGAGAAGCACTGAGAGCTCCTCACGCCAGAGGCACTGAGATCGAGCCCCAGGAGGGGCAGAGTGTTGGGAGGGCCTTTCCCTTAGTGCTGCCGAGGAGGTTCATCGAGGGAGGCGTTGAGCAGCAGCGCAACCAGGACGGCAAGCTCAAGGGAGAGGCTGAAGCCAACCTTGGGGAAGCAAAGGTGTCCCCACTCAACCGCTCCCAGGTACCAGGTCGGGAAGCTGGGCTGGGGCAGAGAAGAGAGGGGAGCCCTGCAGGACCAGTGTTGGGGGAGCACTGCCAAATTCAGGCAGGAAGGCTGAGAAAGCTGACCGGTAGGACACCAGATAGGGAGACCTTTTGGGTCCCTTCTTTTGGTTTCTTTTCTTCATTTTATTCTTTTACCCCTGCTTGACAAGGGGCACCCTCGAACCCCAGGAGGAGAGCTGACCAGCTCAAGGGGATTGCAGGCTTAGAGCCCAGGCCAGTTAATTATCTTTCCCCAAGGATAGAGGAGGATATGATAGGGCATGAGGAATATCTGCACTGGAGAGGCTGCCATGTCAAGATCTGGCGCCCCACCAGAAGTTGGTGTAAGGCTGGGGTGTAGGGGAGGTGGAGCCTCAGAACATCCCACAAGTGGAGTGGTCATCCCTGAGGGGAACTTGGAGGCTGAACCCCATACTGATATAACATTCAAAGATGTGGCAGGTGAGTTTTGGGAAGGCCAAAGGGACAACTGAAGCCCACCTCGGAGAACCCACAGTACTAGAGAGTGTACACCCTCTACCACCCAGACCAAGGCAGCATGCGAGCGGGCATTCGAAGCCAGATGGGCACACCATGGGTGGAAACTTTGTTTATGTAGACCAGCAGTAAGCATCTTCTTTATTACAGAGTGAGCTGGTAGTGACACCTAGATTTAGGTTGCATAATAGTTTCTACTTTGGAAAACAGAATTTGTTAAGCTGGACTAACTACCCAGATAAATTTCCCACTAAGTTTAAGCTGTACCTTTTCTTATTTAAGGAATTGCAGCTTCTTTCTGAACCTGTGAATTCTTGTGCTGTGTTTGTTGCATATATATTGAACAATGTAGAAAAATGATGTCATATTACCTTACACTAATGGTTTGACTGGCAAGACTAAAACATAAGTAAGAAAAAGTTAACATACTTTTAACTTAAAATTGAATTTGAGGTTTGATTTTGAGACCTAAGTGTAAGGCTTAGCTTTGTATATAAGCAACACCATTTAACTAGAAAGTCATTACTACTTAAAATTTTGCCACTTAATGAATTATACTGAAATTTTGACAATACATTATTTAATAAAGAAGGGCATTTACCCATGGTTTACTAATATATTTAACCCACGTACTCAGAGTGGATGGACTGTGTCATTTCTTATTTTGTACCTAGAACTAGAAGTACTATGTTACTTTTCTGTGTTTACTTTAAAAACACTTTTTTCATTAGTTAGAACTGGGCTATAGTGTAAAATGAAAGTTAACTGTTTAAACACTCTTGTTTTAAATTAATATTGACATTTAACATTTAGATTTAGTTACAATGCCTAATTTTCACCATCAGAGTTCAGAATGGCTGTTAAAAGAAATTTGCAATATTATAGTTTAGTAACTTTAAATATTAAAAGCTCTGCTTAAGCTGAATTTAATGGGATGGATTTTTATATGGGACTAACATGTGCTAAGCTGTTTATGCTTTATTAAGTATCATTGTTTTGTTTTTTTTTAATCAGTCTTGAGGCTTATAACAGTGTTAATATTGAAGGACCTACTTAAATTCAGGGCTCCTAACAACACAGTGTAGAAGAGCTAGCCGGAGTAGAAGGATTTAACCACCACCTGTACATCAAGCACCATATGCTGCTTGAATTGTATTTTGTCTTTGACATTACTGTTTACCAGAAGATTGGTAATATCCTGTTTTTGTTGTAAACAGTGCCAGTGTAATCTGTAGTTAACCATCATAAGTTTCCTCGGTTTGTTTGAAGCCATACCTGTTGTGCCCTTTTCTGTTTTGTATGATGCTAAAGAAGATGATAGTACTTCTTTGCTCAGTACCTCTTTACTCAGGCCTCATCTGGGCTATTGTGGGCAGTTTTGGGCCCCACATTCTAAAAAGAATAGAGAGGGTCCAGAGGTAGGTGACAAAAATAATAAAGGGTTTGAAAGGTAAGCCATACAAGAAGAGGCTAAAAGAAATAGGCATGTTCAGTTTGCAGAAAAGGCACTTAAGAGGGGACAGAGCAATCTTCAAATATCCGAAAGGCTTCCATGAAGAGGGAGAATACTGTTTCTCTCTTGCTGTAGAAAGCAAGACACAAGCCAGTGGCTTGAAGTTGCAACAGAATTTAGTTTAGACTCAATATCAGGAAGAACTTCTTCACTGTTAGAAGAGTGAGGCAGTGGAATAGACTGCCTAGGGAAGTTGTGCAATCTGTATCTTTGGAGGTTTTCAAGAAGAAGTTGGATAAGCATTGGTCAGGAATGATCTAGGAGTAGCCATGCCTATGCTCTACCACTATTCTGAGCTCTTCTGGTTGCCACATAGTGCTGAGAAGAATTATTTTTCCCTCCCTTTTATAACACATCAGAGGGCTTTTTTTCTCCTTCCATGAAAACACTGGATACTGGCTACAGCCAAGTCTGGAGATTTTAACTAGGGTGTGCCAGTGCTCTTGTTGGGACTAAAACCTGGAGTATCCTGGCTGGAGGGTCTTGCTACTCTGCTCAGGGTCACCCCAGTCACCATGTAAGGAATCAGGAAGGCCATGGTCAGATTAGTGTGGACTGTGGGGGAAGAGTGGTCCTCTTCCTTGGATCTGTTGAGCATATTTTAATGACCCTTGAAGCAGCAGAACACTGGCTGCTGTTGTCCTCCTGCTTTTCCTGTGACAGGTTAGGGTGTTAATTCTTGTGATTGTGTGACACACGGTTGACTCTGTAGTTCTAGTAATAGGTTACACTAGGCATTGGCAACTTCCAGCCTGCAGAGCACCTGGATCTGACCCATGAAGCCACAGGATTGTGCCTGGGCCTTGATGCTTTTATTTTATTACGCAACAGAAATTTTAGAGTATCTGCCACAGTAACTTCTAGGAACTTCGTGTTATCAGTATTTCCATTAAGATGATCACAATCATCTAACTGATAAACACAAGCAAGTATGAACTGATTAGACCTCCCTAATTATATACATTTTTGACCTTCTACTTCTATCTCTCTTCATCTAGTGCACAGTATGAAAAAAGGGTCCTGTCAAGCAAATCATATATAATCATGCGTTTAAAGACTGGATTTAAAGGACTGACTCTTAGGATCCTGGTGAATGGGCTGTCCTTGAAAACTAATAATATTCCCAAGTATGAAATTTAACTTCAATAAGGAACCCTATTTTCAAATCTGTCTATAAAGTACCAGCTATGTGACTGATGCAACATGGCATTTGCATTATTAGTGGGGTGGCTGCCAAAACTGATTTGGTAAAAGCAGATTTTACAGTTAATTTTTTTTCTTATCCAGTGTTGCAGAGTAAAGAAAAAATATTTACAAATTCCTACAAATTCAGAGCAACAGAGAGAACTTTCATTTTGTTAAGGAGTCAGTGGTTTAGTTTCATAAATCCTTGGACCAAAGAACTGGAGTACATTGTGTCAACCAACAGTGTAGTATTGTAAGTAATTGGTAACAGACTGCCTCTTAATTTTGTCTGCATTAGGGTTCTCATTAATATGCTACCTGTTTAACAAGGAGGACAGGGCTAGAAAATACCAGCTCTTTGCATTTTGATTAATTGTCAAAGCATACTTTTTAATTTTCTAGATTCTTGTTTTTAATTGGAATCATAGCAATTGTTTTACATTTAAAATGTGCTTTTTAGAAAAGAATATTGGTGGGAAATTCTTAAGGGAAAAGATTAACAAACATTTTTTAAAAGGTGATTTAAATGGAGAAGCAAAATAGTTTTCCAATTAGTATATTTGTCGTTTAGGTTTAACAGGTTTCATTTGTCCTTGGTTGAACTCATTATTAGTAACTCTTGACCTCCTAGATGGGGGGGCAGTGTGTGATTGGCCTGCCAAGAGATGGGGATGTGGGGTGGGAAAGAAGTGCAGTTTCTCCACCGATCCCTAAAAGCCCACAGAGAGGTAGAGGGGGGAAAAAAAGTCTCGTGTGCTTTCGTCCCTCCCCGTTCCCCCCCATTCCTCTCAATGTATCTGAAGTGCCAAAACCATTCAGCAGCCATTTTGCTGCTGTACTGCAGGTACAATTTAAATTGTTTTCAACATGCTGTGAGTGTAATCAGTCGCCAGGTTTCAGGGCCAGGAATTTATCTCTTGGTGCAAGAATGACAAGAGAGTTAATGTTGCGTACTTTGCAGCTTGCTGTAGCCCAGGGGTGGGCAAAATATGACCCGCGGGCTGGATCCAGCCTACCAGGCCATTCTATCCGGCCTGCGGGGACCCTAAAAAATTTAGGAAATTAATATTTATCTGCCCCAGGCTGCCTGTTAAAGGAGCCAGGGGCAGTAGGACCCAGGGAAGCCACAGCAGGACCCTGAACAACAAGGCCCACTAGCCCCCTCCTTGCCCAGCCAGAAGCCCCTGTCTAGTAAAGGCTTCTGGCCTGGGACCTGAGCCTTCCTGCTCGGGAACAGGAAATTCAGGTAAGAAGGGGTGGGGGGTGTTCCAGCTGCCTGCGGAGGGTTCGGGATTGAGAGTATGGTCGGGGGTAGAAAGGTAAGAAAGATTTATTGACTTAACAAAAACACAACTATGCATAGTAACAAGACAAACAATGACAGACAAAAGCAATTCACGTCAGCAACTTATCAGCAGTCCCCTCTGATGCCTGATACACAGCAAGCTTCTTTTCCTCAAAAGTTCAGCGAAGTCAGGCGTCCCTGAACGACATTGTCCAAAGGGGTACCGGAAAGGACCCTGGAATGCAGTCCTTGGGCTCTTCAAGGTCCACAGGCCCACTGACCAGGCAACATCTAACTAATTCTTTTTACAGAGCTCTCTCTTCCTTCTGAATGGTTTCCAAATATTCCAGCTTATTTATAGCTTCTGAATGGTTCTGATAACATAGAACCACTCAGATTCCTTTTACTTCAAGTGTCCTTAGACTGACCAATTAGCAGTACAAGCCTTGCATTCCTTTGGTAAGGTAATTTTAACTACGCCACAGGGCCTTACTACTTCAAGGCTTTGCTAAATTTACTAGGTCTTACTTTATACAAGGCCTCACTACGTCTTAAACTTTAATTAGGCTTTTAGCAACAACATATAGCTTAATATCTAAACAAATACAGAAAAACTCTTAGTTTAATCTTCATAGAGCCTTCAGCAAGCACCTTTATCACACAGACATAATTTCAGCTGTCACACTCCACCTCTTGCTTGCTGAAGCACTATGACAGCTACAATTAAAATGCTAAAGCCATATGCGCTACATCGGGAAATGGGGAGGGATCTATAAATTTAACTTGCATAGCATGAACAGATTTACAACAACAACGATTAAAACACCACTTAGCTGTTGCCACTATGATACGCAAGATGGTTAGCCATGTAGTTGAGGTGACACTTGGTGACATACGAATAGTACAGATTACATTATACCATTTACAAGGCTCGGGCACATTGACAGCTAGACTGATGATTTTCCTACCATCTCGAGCAAGGAGAGCCAAATGAGTACCTTGCCGAGCTTTTGTCTCAAGGCTTTGCAGCTTATTTTTTTACTTTATTTCAGTTTTCTAACCGTGGCATGTCTACATCAGATACCCATGAAGTGGGTATCATAAAGTTGAGAGGTATAGTTTCAGAGGAAATTTTCTGGCCATTTTAGGGCAATTATTTATTTGCAGTAGAGCAATGGCTCCACTTTTAGCTCTTAAGCAACATGAATGGCATAAAGTCCAGGTGGTACTATTTTCATGCAGCAAACAACTTGGTCCTTTCCAACAAACACTTTGCCCTATTGTTACATATGACACATTAGGTAACTCATATACGCAGGTCATGTTAGGTGGGCTGGGATTTTAACTTGTGACTCCCACCAGGGTGTGGAGTTATACACAGGTGGTGTTGGGGCCTCCCATGGGGGAACAGCCAGAGATAGTAGTGAACACTCTGTTTTCTCACAGATCACATTTATCCTTCCTTCTTTGGGAGCCTATAACCATGCTTCATTTCCCAGAGAGCGAAAGAGCTCCCACTGCCACTCATGGGGACGATGCTGTATTGGGTTAATGAAATGGCACTGCTCTGGCAGAATTGTAGCACTAATTTGCTTTAGGAATTTTACTGGTATAAAAGGATGAGGATAAGTGTTGGAGACTTGTGGATACAGCCTATTTCTGGTTGCAGTCAAGTGGGTACCATTCCACCACACCTCTGTATAGGTATGATTTACAAACCATGTAATAACTTTGTTCCAACCTGTAATGCACTCTCCCACCTGATGGGCTTTACACCATTGCTGAAGAGTGGTGCTAGCCATGGGAATGGGAGGGGGCAGATTCTTCCATAAACGCAGTAGCTTGAGAGGCTGAACAAATGCAGAATGCACTATTGGGGACACAAACTCAGGGGCGTTGAGCTTAACAGGGTTCCCCTCAGGAAGCATGTAACAACAAATTCTCAAATGAGCAAAACTACAACAATTACCTCCCCTCCCACAGTTAGCCATTCCAGCCTTCAGGTAGGGAATGAACCCAAGATAATAACTGGTGCCACAGGTGCACTGACAGTTACCACCTTGTCAGTCAACTATCCTGTTTCTTCTACTCAGAGACCAGGACTTCACTTGCTCCGGGGTGGCGGGTTTCTTCTAGTATGGATACTGCAGCTGGACCACATGAAGGTGATCTGAACGCGTTTCCGGGGGATGCTCTTCAGGGTCAGGCTACTCTCTTGAGGTCTTCAGGAGCAAGTTCATTGATATCTGGGTAATAAGAAGGATAGTAGACACGCCCTACCCAGGAAACACAACAAGGCATTAATAAAAAGAGTACACTTAGTCCACCACTTCATGATGCCAGTTGATTTAGACCAGTGACAGAACAGGACTTGTCTTCAGTGGCAGGCTCAATTAGAAATGGTTATGGCTGCACTTGTGGATAGATCCAATCTGTAGGAACAAGACAACAAGGAGCTTGGCTCCCATTAGATAAATTTGACTTAAATATCCACCATGTACTATGCATACCTTTTGCTGATAGTGTCCCCTCCCATATATCTCCTTGAGGATGCTTCACTACTACTCGATCTCCTGCCTGGAGCTTTCCCAGGTCACCACCCCTAGGTTGCTCTACTGTCGGCTTGCGGGGACCACCCAATCCAAAGGCCTGTTACATGGGGCTACCTCCCGGATGGGGTCGGTTATTGGCCCAATTGATAGCTCAATTCAGGTGCAAGTCCAAGTCTTTAAGAGCCGGGCCAGCAACTACCCACAAGTTGCATTTGAGGATGCCATTGGCTTGCTTTACCAATCTGTTAGACTGCGGATGGTGTGGGCTGTGATACGTCCATAACATGCTGTTTCACAGTTTCACAAAATGATTGCAGAAGTGAGGGGCATTATTGCTCTATAGTTCTATAGGTGGTGGATACACAGCTAGTAAAGTTTCCAGTGCTACACAAGTGTCCTGGGCTGTAGCTCTTGCTGAGGCACGGGCAAATGTCATTCCTGTGACAACTTCCACAGCCACAAACACATACTGTCGCTTTCAGGAAGTCCGAAGGAGGGGGCCTATGAAATTACATTGCCATACTTGCCACGCTACCTTTCCTTCACGTAATGACAATGGGACAGTCGAGCAGGGTTTTAATTGCATTTTTACCTCACGGCAAGTGATGCATGCGTCGACTATTTCTTCTGCTTCTTTCTTAGTTACATGAATGCCCCAAGATGCAGCCAGGTGGGCGGTTCCATCACGCCTGGGGTGTCCATGTTGTCGATGTAGCCATTCTGTGGCTCGTTCCCCAGGGGTACAGTGGGAGGAGGAATTGGGTAACCATGGATTAGCCACTTTATCTTTTTTTTTTTTTTCAACATACAAGGTTTCGGCGCTCTCCTCTCTTGTTAGCTGATCAACTCGTCTATTCCACTTTGCCTCTAGGCCTTCTGCCTTATTTCCATGTGCTGCACTTACATGTCAGACGTGTAGAGGAAGTTTATTTTGGGCTAACTCCCATAAGGCGCTCCATTCTTCGTGGCTCCAAATGTCTTGTCCTCGTCTTTTAAAGTCCTCTTTATTCCATAGGGGTAGCCATTTAGTACATCCTTCTACTACCATCCAGGAGTCACTATAAATATAGATGGGCCTTCTAGGACGCGGACCTTCTATTAATTCCCACATAGCCACACCGAGTACTGCTTGGAGCTCGGCATACTATGCGCTTTTTCCGAGGCCGTGTGATACTATTTGCTTGCCCTCTCAAATCCTCAAGGCGGCTGCTCTCCAGGCACGACCTCGAGCAGACCCATCTGTAAACCAGACTTCAACATCGGCTCAGGTCTCCATTTCAGGTGAGAAAGGAGGTGCTTCTTTGATGGGTGAAGGTTCACTGCAGTTTGTTTGATCAGGATAAACATTAATTATACTTTCAGTAACTCTTTCAACTAATGCAGGGCGTCCCTTTGGAGTTACTCGTTGGATTTGGCTCAAAATGTAATAAATCCACTTTTGGACTGTGGCGTCTTGGGCTCTCCCCCCAGGTGGTAGCTGGCTGTCTGACAGAGCCATTCCAAGAATAGGTATCAGAGTAATGATAACTGTGGGTAATTACCCTCTCAGTGCTTCTGTGGCTTCCAGGGTTGCTGTTGCTGCACACAGCATCTGTTCTAAGAGTATACCTTGCTTCTGCCCCTCTCCAGCCTCGGCTCCAGAATCCAAGGGGTTTTCCTTCTGCTTCTGAGGACTCCTTCTGCCACAGGCTCCAGTGTGGTCCTCCTTCTGAGACACCTATATGGAGCCAAAGCTCACCTTCGGGACGTCGTGCTACTAGAGAGGCATGAACAGTTACTGCTTCTTTAAGGGCTTGTAAGGCATTTTTTGTTCAGACAGTGTGAATCCAAAGGTAAGAATTTTCTCTTTCAATGATTCAAAGGCCTTGATGGCAGCCTCTCTGTCTTGACTGCCTACCATGACGTCATCTATGTACTGCCACATGCGTACGTCAGGGTACTTTTCTTGAACTTCATGAACTATTGTAGCTAAAACTCCATGAGCCAGGGTGGGGCTTAACCGTTTAGACAATTGGCTCATCAGTGTGTCTTGTAAGGAGGAGCCTCCCATAGCATCACTTCAGACATGTTCCCTGTTCAAAAAACTGGGACTTGGTGGCGTGGGGAATGGAAAGAACAAAAACAATGGACCCCTCATATAGCCAGCCCAGGTTTTTGCAAGCACTTCTGAGTCCCAGGAGAGGTGGATTCTTCCTCCCAAAAGAAGGATTTATAACTGGATATCAATAAAGGTTCTTCACAAGTTTCTTCATAAAATATATTTATTTTCCTCAAACTGATTGGGCCACCTGGCTTTAGCCACCTTTGTAAATCCTTACAGTAACTCCTAGGTGAGTGCTTCAGTATTGTTTGGAGAAGAATTCATCTGAAGCCTATTCTCCGAGGTGGTGATTCCCAAAGAAGATAATCTTATTCCTCGATGTGACTCAGTGTTACAGTACTTTGGAAGGAGAAGCATCCAGCTCACAAGCCCTATCAGCTATAGCCTTCTATTTAAATAGGATTAAATAATTTAGGAAAATCCAGCAAAAAATAATTTAATTCAGGGTTAGTACTAGTAACGGACAGGCAGGTATTTAAACATGTGCCTAAATGCATAGCAGAAACTGCAGACAGGCCTCCATATCTCTCCTAGTGGAATTGACATCATTCTTCACATGAACAGAGGTGGCTTTCATAACATGCCTTAAACATGTTCCAGCTTTAGAAATGTGCAAGGATGTAATCTGAAGTTTTGTTCACACATTTACAAAACTCTTCTCATTAAATCTAGTGTATTGGCCCACGCTCAGTTTGGGAAAAGCAGTTCTACAGTCAATTAGGTTTCCTTTCCCCAGAGACTTGGCACTCTTAACTGTTCCAGGTATGGGAATGGGAGTAGTATAATAGGCAAAAATTACTCTGAGAATAAACGAAGATTATTTATCCATACTCAAACTTTTTCAAGGTGGACTGTGCATATTCCTCCTTCTGCCCCACTTTTTGATCTTTTTTGATGTCCTAGTTGCAAGTTTGGACCTGGGAAGGGGTTGAAAGAACTGAAACAACCTGAGTGCCATACCCCCTTTTATAGTCTTGAACAAGGTTGGGAAAAGACAAGGAGGGGTGAGAGCGTGGCACTACTATGAGATGGGTCCACCTTTGAGTAGCCTTCATCTCCAGCTAGGACTACCTGTAAGAGAAAGTATAGAGAGTCATTTATTGCTCCCACCCCAAGTTAATTACCCAAATTGCCTTACATCTGATATTCTAGTATTTGAAAGCATCATGCTGAGTCTTTGACCCACTGCTTCTCTTGCTCTACCCAGAACCAGAAGCAAAGAGAGTACAATATTCTCTGGCAGAACTTTTAACAAGTCAGTGGTGTTTCAAGTCTTAAGTAGTTTAATTGTACTTTAGCATGTCTGGGATTGTAATTGGTACTGCTAGGTACTGACGATGCTGCCTATTGTAAGATTAAAGTGCTTGTACTATCTACTATATAGTGTATATATAATTGTAGATTGCATACTTCTCCAGCTATCAATGAGTTAAGTCCATCTCATCTTATGAGGAAATCTTCTTTGGCTTTAACTGTTAACTGCAGTAATGTAAGTATATTGTATATCCTTGTTTCCTAGATTTTTCAGTAAATGATCACTATCAAATAGCCCAAAGAATTAATGGGCTTCTGTACATGTGCAGGGAGAATGGTCCGATGTGCCATAACTACAGTGCATCAGAGTAGACTCGATTAATCGAGTCTGCTGGAGCGTGGTAAGTAGTTAAAGCACCCCTGCCACCATTTTTAATTACCACGCTCCAGCAGACTCTAGCGTCATGTGTATCAGTGTCCCTGCACTGAAAAATGGTGGCAGGGGTGCTTTAACTAAAGCTTGTTCGATGAGCTGTAGTTTTAATGCCCCCACTGCCACTTTTCAGCATGGAGACATTGATGCGTGTGACACCGTGGACGCTGATGCGTGTGACACTGTGGACACTAATTAGCACAGCTCTAATTAAAGCACCTCCCCGCCACCTCCCAGAGCACATCTATAAATGACCCATTAGACCTGCTTAAAATGGCTAGAATTTTATGTGACTAAATTTAGTGACAGCTCAGGGTGACTGAAGGCCAGATACTGAAGTTTTTTCCATTTGCAAAAAATTTGAGATACAGGAAGCAACAATATAATCTTACCTTCACTGTTCAACAGCTGCACCTTTCTTCAAGCCTTCATGAACCATGGAGGCTGAGAGGATCATTCAGGATATTCTGTTCATTGGCTATCTGTTGAGCTTATAAAAAATGCCTTATGTTGCAGGACAAGGTTCCTTGGGTGAATCTGATATCTTTTATTAGACCAACCCAAATAGTTGGAGAATAGTTATTAAGCAAGCTTTCGGGTTCAAAAACCCTTCATCAGGCTAAGGAAGTTTCAGCAGTTGGTGTGTGCTCTTCCTGGATGGAATGAAAAGTAAAGAAGCCAGAGGCTGGGCTGGGGAGTCAGTTGTCAGGCAGATTATAATGTGTCAAAAATCCCATGTCTATATTTAGTCCATGATTTTTAGTATCCAGGAGGTTGATGAAATGGAGCTCATAGGCTCGTCTCTGGGAAGTGTTGTGTAAGTTTCCTTTGAGGAGCAGGACTGAGAGATTGGAGAGAGAGAGTGTTTTTTTCTTGTGAGAAATGTGCCCCCACCGGTAATTGGGTATTTCTGTCTTTGATAGATTTCCGGTGTGCGTTCATTCTGGTGCGCAGTTGTTGTTTGGTGTCTCCTACATATTTTCCATCAGGGCATTTGGTGCATTGGATGCGGTATATTACATTTCTGGAGGTGCAGCTGTAAGATCCAGGAATGCTGATGGCTCTGTTGTGGGGTGTAGTACTAGTGGGGGTGGTGGAGATGTGTTGGCAGGTTTTGCATTTCTTGTCCTGGCACGGTCTGGATCCTTTTGGTGTGTTCTGGGCTTGAGGAAGTTTGCTTCTGGTGATGAAGTTAGCGAGGTTTGGTGCTTGTTTGAAGGCTAGGATGGGTGGCTCTGGGAAGATCTTTTTAAGAATAGGGCCTCTGTCTAGTATGGGTTGCAATTGTTTCAGGATTTTCCATACAGGTTCAAGGGAGGGGTGATCCGTCATAACCATCGGTGTGCGATTTGGGGGTTTTCTTCTGTACTGCAGCAGATCTTCACGTGATATCTAG
>NW_005842855.1:73086-73723 GCF_000455745.1 Alligator sinensis | reverse complement strand
GATTGTTGAATTTCTGATGGAACTCAATCAGAGATTGTAGGTTTTCAGTCCAAATGATGAAGATGTCATCGATGTATCTTAAGTATAGCAAGGGTTTGATGGTGCAGTTCTTGAGGAAGTCTTCTTCCAGGTGGCTCATAAAAAGGTTGGCATACTGTGGGGCCATTTTAGTGCCCATAGCTGTTCCTATCATCTGGAGGAAGTGTTGATTATTAAAAGTGAAATTGTTGTGTGTGAGGATGAAGTGTATAAGGTCAGTAATATCTTTGGGTCTGTATTCTGAGTTGTAATCTTCTTCCTGTACATGTGTAAGGCAGGCTTGGATGCCATCCTGGTGTGGGATTTTGGTATATAGGCTGGGTAACGTCCACGGCGGCTAGGAGTGTGTTGCTAGGAAGGTGGTCTATGTTTTTAAGTTTCCGTAGAAAGTCGGTGTCTCAGACGGCCAGAGCCGACTTGAGGTGATCTACAAATTGCTTGGCCGTTGGGTGGGCTGGTGAATGGAGAGGCAGACAAAACGTATTGGTTGCAAAAAAGCTTTACTTACGCCGCTAGTAGCCATGACGCAGGTGGTCCGGTCGCGTAAACAACTACATGAGTTGCTCCAGCTGGCAAGGCTCAGGCCAGCGCATCCGTT
>NW_005842855.1:60548-72869 GCF_000455745.1 Alligator sinensis | reverse complement strand
TCGATTCGCTCTGCCACGAGTCAGGAATTCTCTTAAGTCACTCTGCAGCGTGCTCAAAGTTCTCCGACTTGGGCGGAAGTCGCACAGAATTTTATACGGCTAACAAGCCAATCGCTAGCTGCCACGTAGGAATAATTTAGAATCGGCCAATGATAGGACACAAATTTTTATACGAATGGCGGGAACTCTCTTGCACCAGAGTTTTCTGTTGCAACAGAAAACTTTTGCTGTGCACAGAGACTCTCATGTGGCGGGAAAAATTCCATCGTGCCGAGGCACTTAAAATCATTGGGTTATGACCGTCGGTAGTGTCTTGTACAAAACTTGCTCTTTGGGTGACGAGCGGTTTTAGGATTGATTGAAACCTGGTATTTCCTCAGTTAGGGTCCCATGGTTGGATATGATAGGTCTGCCAGGGTTCCCTTGTTTGCGGATTTTAGGGAGCATGTAAAAACTCCCTGGGTTAGGTAGTGGGGGGGAATCAAGGTCTGTAGTTTTTCTTGTAGTATTGATGGAAATGATTTGATGGTATTGTTGAGTTTTTTGGTGAAAAGGGGAGTAGGATCTTCTTGTACTTCTTTGTAGTAAGTGGTGTCAGAGAGCTGTCATGGCTTCCTTTATGTAGTCTTCACGGTTTAGGATGACTCTGGCTCCTCCTTTATCTGCTGGTTTTATTACTATTTGGTGGTTACATCTTAGAGATTTTATGGCCTTTTTCTCTGGTAGAGAGAGGTTGTTGTGGTGGCGTGTGTTGCTGATTATTTCATTGTTCATTCTTTCCCTGAAGCAGTCAATGTAGCAGTCAAGGTTAGGGTTTCGTCCACTGTGAGGTGTCCAATCTGAGGGGTTTTGGGGCTTTTTGCCGTTGATCTTATCCTGAATGTTGTCAGATGATGAGTTGTTGTTGGGAGTGGGTTCGGTTTGGTCGTGGAATGGGTTTTTCAGGATGTTAATCCTTCTAGACTTGGAACTGCATTGAAACTTCCGCTCAGCAGCCATCATATGGCAAAGACTTCTTACCTGAGCTGAATTCAAATCAATAATGTAAAATAAGACTTGGATTGATTGGCTTGTATATATATTGGATTGTCTTCTGACTAGTACAATGTTGTGTCAAAGTGACCTACTATTTTAATTGCATTGTGTTTAATTAAAAGATATTTCTGAGTATGTCCCTCAAGAGCCTGCCTCATGGTTAGATGATTCATTAAAGTGTTTCTTCTTTGGTGTCTCATGCTGGAATGTTCACTTGTGTACCACACAGCCCTAGACATCAAGATTCACTGTGAAAGTGCTGTTCTTTTAAATTACACACGTGAATGGACCATGGATGAAAAGAAACCTTATTTTACTTGTAATTCCTTTTCATTTTTCTATGTAGGCAGATGCCTCCACAACCCCAGTGGCAGAGCTGCTGCTGCTGCTGAAAAAGAGGGTTACATTTCTTGCCAAACCCCAGTGGGGGAGCTTGCTGAATACTGCTTGATGTTAAGAAGACTTTAGTTGTCTTTAATGGCTGTCAACTTAGCACTTTCTAGTAGCACTAAAAATTATTTGAAATTAAATTATAAACATGTTGAAAGCTAATTTTAAAATAATAGAAAGACTAGTATTTTTAAATCACATTTTCAAATTTTTCAGTCCTTTAATGCACATACAGAAACTAAAACAATATGTTTTCTGTTTTGGTTTTAAGCAAAATTAATTTTCATTAGTTATTATTTATTGTGGTGGCAAACTGATAGAGAATGGTATTTGAAGTGAAAAATGTGAACAGTTTAATATAACATATTGGATGTACCAGCCATCTATATCATTATCTTTTGTAATCTTAACTGCTGTCAGTGAACAGACTCCGACCAGCTTCATAGTTTCATAGTTGGTAGGGTCAGAAGGGACCTGAGCAGGTCATCAAGTCCGACCCCCTGCCATGGGCAGGAAAGAATGCTGGGGTCAAACGACCCTGGCTAGCTGATTATCTAGCATCCTTTTGAAGACCCCCAGGGTAAGAGCGAGCACCATTTCCCTTGGAAGTTGGTTCCAGATCCTAGCCGCCCTGACTGTGAAGTAGTGCTTCCTGATGTCTAGCCTGAACCTACTCTCAGTCAACTTATAGCCGTTATTCCTAGTTACTCCTGGTAGTGGTCAGGGGAACAGGGTCTCTCCCATTCCCTGCTGGTCCCCCTTGGTAAGTTTATAGATGGCCACCAGATCCCCTCTCAGCCTTCTCTTGTGGAGGCTGAAGAGGTTCAGGTCCCTTAGCCTCTCGTCGTAGAGTCTACCCTGCTGCCCCCTGATCATGCAAGTGGCCCTCCTTTGGACCCTCTCAATGCTGTCCACATCCCTCCTGACGTGTGGCGCCCAGAACTGGACACAGTAGTCCAACTGCGGCCTGACCAATGTTGTGTAGACGGGGAGGATCACCTCCTTGGATGTGCTCGTGATGCATCTGTCGATGCATGACAAGGTGCACTTAGCCTTGCTGACTGCGTCCTCACATTGGCAACCCATGGTCTTCTTGGAATCAATAGTGACTCCAAGATCCTTTTCTGCATCTGTGCTGATGAGAAGGGAGTTCCCCCAGCCTGTAGGTATGCTGCTGGTTCTTCCACTCTAGGTGCAGTACCCTGTATTTGTCAGTATTGAAACCCATCCTAATCTCATTTGCCTACCCTTGTAACCTGCCCAGGTCTAGCTGTAGCCTGTCCCTCCCTTCTAGAGTGCCCACCTCTCCCCACATCTTAGTCTCATCTGCGAATATGAACAAGTTGCTTTTTACCCCCTCGTCTAAGTCACTGATGAAGACGTTGAACTGTGTGGGCCCGAGGACTGAGCCCTGGGGAACCCCACTGCCCACATCCCTCCAGGTCGAAAATGACCCGTCCACCATCGCTATTTGGGTGCGGCCCTCCCGCCAATTTGAGACCCATCTGACTGTAGGCATCGATGCCACAGTTGCCTAATTTTTTAATGAGAATAGGGTGAGAGACAGTGTCGAAGGCCTTTCTAAAGTCCAGAAAGACTACGTCGACCGCGACACCTGCATCCAAGTATTTTGTGACCTGGCAACCAGGTTGGTCTGACAGGACCTGCCCCTAATGAACCCATTTGGTTGCTCCTAAGCATAATCTCCCTTGCTGGTCCCTCGCAGATGTGCTCCTGGATAATTTTCTCAAAGAGCTTCCCCAGGACCAGGTAAGACTAACGGTCCTATAGTTTCCCGGGTCCTCCTTCCTCCCCTTTTTGAAAATGTGCTTGTAAAGCTGTGCCAGGGGTCCCACAATGACCTCTGCCAATTCCCTCAGCACCCTGGGGTGGAGATCATCTGGACCTGCTGATTTGAACACGTCCAGTCCCACCAGAAGTTCCCTTACTAGGTCCTCGCTGACCCTGGGCCTGGCTGTGCCTCTCCTGGGTCCGTCTGGGATCCCAGTGGGAGGAATGTCCTGGTCCCTGCTCAGAAAAAAGAGGCAAAGAATTTGTTAAAGAGGTCAGCTTTATCGTCTGGTACAACCACCAGATTTCCAAGCATGTCCTGTAGAGGCCCCACGTTACCCGGTGCCTTCTTTTTACTCCCCGTGTATTTAAAAAAGGACTTCTTGTTATCTTTGATCCGGGTTGCTAGTTCTGTCTCCACCTTAGCCTTCCTAACAGCCCCCCTACAGTCTCAAGCAATGGAGCTATAATCCTCCTTGGTGATGGGCCCTCCCCTTCCATTGGGTGTATGTCTCTTTTTTTAGCTTTCAGACATTCCTGAATGCCTTTCAGCTCAGAGGATCATCTCATTAAGGAATGACCACTCTTCTTGGATTCCCAGCTCCCCTACCCTCCGGGACCTCAGTGCCTCCCCGACTAACTGCCTTAACTCATTGAAATCGGCCCTCCTGAAGTCAAGGGCTACTGTCTTGCTGCAGGCCTTTGACACTCTGTGCTGGATGGTGAATTCCAGTAGGCGATGATGGCTATCATCCAGGTGGTCAAGAAGCCACAGTCCCCTCACCAGGTTGTTACCTGTGGCCAGGACCAGGTCCAACAAAGCATGTCCCCTGTTAGGACTGTGCACCTCCTGGGTTAGCTGGAGGTCCCATATCTCAGCTAGGAACCTACATGAGCAGTCAGATGTGGCTGACTGCTCCTCCCAGCAGATGTCCGGGTAGTTTAGGTCACCCATGATGACCACGTTCCTTGACTTAACTGCCTCCGCAAGCTGACCTGAGAATTCCCGGTCCAGCTCTTCCCCCTGGTTGGGTGGTTTGTAGTAGACACCCACCTTTCCCCACAACTCCCTTGTATTCTAACCCAGAGCACTTCGGTCTGCCCCTCCTCTGACCCTGTGCTGTTTGTTGAGGATGTATATTGCTCTTTGACGTACAGCACCACACCCTCACCTTTTGCTTCATTTATGATTAAGTCAGACCCCTAATTTACAAAATATCCTCACAGTTCGAGTGACTTTGACCAATATGCAAGCCTTTTGTTAGCATGTTTACCACTTTAAGCCAAATTCAGTGTTATGGGGGTCATAAACAATGCAGGATTTTTAATTGTATTAAATCTGCCTGGGTACTCAACTTTACTGGTTTGCACTGATTAGCTCTTTCTATTTTAGGTAGCAGTTTATACACTTCTAATTAATTTATGCTTAAATTTTGTCTTTTCTTTACTCAGTTTTGTTCTTTCAGGTGCCAAATAAGGAGCTGATTCAGTTATGTCCTTCAGAAATGGAGGTTTTAGATGCCTCAGAACAAAATTGGGGCACTAATTCATTCCCAAACAATGAACCTCTTCTCAGTAAGAGCCTTTTTTATTGCATTTGTGGCTTCTTCTTTAAACATGACTCAGGGGCCTCCTCTACATATTACACTTAAAGCATGATTCACCAGGTAATCATGCTTTAAATTGCGGCCCAGCTACATATTCAACCTATTAATGGCATGATATAACAAACAATAAGATACAAAGTTATTCTAAAACATATGTGTAATAACTTAGTAGCTTGTTCTAATCACACCATTAATTAAGCATGTGGCCAGGTGCTCCCTTGTGGCTGGGAACCCCATCAAGTGTGAGGCTCTCAGCCACAAGTTGCACCCTCCTCTGCCAGCCTTGCAGCTGACAAGGCTTGCAGTGATGGCAGTGTTGTCAGCTGTGGGGCTTGCAGCAGGGAGAACGCTGTCCCCCCTTGGGCACGTCCAGACGAGTGCACAAGTGCCTCTTGCAGCATCTCAAACCCCTTTGAGATGCTGCAAGAGACGCACGCAGGAACAAAAAATATTCTCTGCACTGCAGATTTGCAGCATGGGGGCAAAATTAGACCCCCTGGATATCCAGGGGTCAGACAATACCCTGGAGGGCTGTTCATTCCCCAGCCCCACCAGACTCACTGGCAGTAGCAGCAGCAGTCAGGGCTGCTCGGGGCTTCATGGCACAGCCCCCCCTGCGCATGGGGCAGCGGGGCTTGGTCCCAGCTGCCTGGCATCCCTTCTGCAGCATCGTGTGAGTGCAGCCTGGCTCAGCAGGGAGTCATGCACTGTCTCAGAGCTCTGGCCACTCGGGCTGAGCGGCGCTGAGCCCTGGGTGACAGCTGCAGCACCCCTGAGCTTGCAGACAGTGTGCAGTGCGCTGCTGAGCTGGGCCACACCCTCACTATGCAGCAGTGGCAGCGCAGGTACCAGGCAGCCAGGGCCAAACTCTGCTGCCCCCCATGCCACAAGCCCCCGAGTGGTCCCCACTAACGCTGGTAGTGCTGGTAAGCTGTAGGCACTGCGAGAGGCTGGAGCCGGGTGGGGGAGCCATCAGGAGCCTAGAGTCTACCAAGGAATCCCTGAATTATCTCCAGCCTCCCGGTCATTCCCCTGCTCATCTCCAGCCTCCCAAGGCTGGAGACTATCAGGAGAACGAGCAGGGGGCTGGAGACAAGCCCCTGGAGATGAGCTGGAGACTTCCCCTGCTGTCTCCAGACTCCTGCTCAAATCTCCAGCTCGTTTCCAACCTCCGGAGGCTGGAAATGAGCAGGGGGCTGGAGACCAGCGGGGGGCTGGGACCCTGCAGGCAGGGTAGTTTATGTGCTGTGGGGGGGAGGGGGCTCTGCCCTGTGGGACCCACCCCTCCTAAGCAGCTCCTGCACCCACAGTCCCCCCCATACCTACCCACACACTGACCTGCATCACCCCACATCCCCCCCTTCACACACCCACCATGTGATAAGGAAACCAAAAGCAAACTTTAAAACATATAGAAATTTAGGATTTATTTTATTATGATGCTAGAGACACTGGTAGGCTTCTAAATTACTTTAACATTATAAATATAGCAATAAAACATTGTCTATCTGATCAATCCCCCCCACTCTCTTTTAATTGTGGAAGAATGTGGATTTTGGGGTATTTTAAAAAGTGAATTTGGGATGCTGCTTCAGCATTCTAGCTGACACAAGGGGCTTGTGTACCCCAATACTAATTGCCCAGGCCCCAGAAGCTCCTGAGGGCAAGTAGCTCTGAGCTGCTGGCCAGGACAGGTTTTATACTGCTGGGGCCAGCAAAGGTGCTGGCCCCAGGCTCTAGCTTCCCCTGGCTGCAGGGTTGGGAGGAGGCAGGCAGGGTTATTTTGCCCAAAGTGGCACAATTTGCTCCATACCAAAGTGCATGTCTGGGCATGTACACCGAGGCAAAAAGCCCTGGCTCAAATTTGCACCGCTTCTATTTAAGCTGCTGCAAGCGCACGTACTTGCATATGTGGACGTGCCCCTTGTGAGCATCCCCAGCTGTGGGACTTGTAGTGGGGGCAGTATCTTCAGCTGCAGGGCTCACAGTGGGAGCAGTGTTCCCCCATACTGCCTCTACTGCAAGCACTGCAGCCATTGTCACTGCAGGGTTTCCAGCAGGGGCAGCAGGGAGAACATTACCCCTGCTGCAGGCCTTGTGAGGCGGAGGACTCACAGCAAGTGGCAGTGAGAACACTGCTGCCACTGGAAACCTCTTGGCTTGCAGCAGTGACAACATGATTATGTGGATCGCACATATGTGGATGCCATTGCACCTTTACCTGCATGTGTAGAGGGACCCAGGGTTTCTGCCAGTTTTTAGAGATAGTGTTTGAATGTTAGGTGAAGGAAATCTTTTGAAACAGAAACGAGATCACAGTATAAAGAAAAGCAAAAACCTAGGTACTGAGTGCCCACCAGATACTCATTTAACCCCAACACAGCAGTGGGAGTCTGGAATAGATGTTTACTCTCTATTCTTTTTCCTTTGGTTCAAAGTAGCTACTTCACAGTTCTTCCAAAAATCAGGGACTGTGGAAGAGTGTTCCTGTGCAGAGTTTTTCAGGAACTGGATGTAATTGGGCAGCAACAGCTGTTTTGCATGGGCTCTCTATGTATATGATAATGTTCTGGTTAATAGTTAGGCAAAAAAACCCCAGTATTCTTGCAGAAAATGTTTAAATGTTGAAATTATTTCCATTTTGTGGGTTAGGCAGCTGCTCCCCTACATGCAAGGTGAATGTAGCATTTCCCCAGTCCATCCAGGAATCAGTGCCACTATAGGGTTTTTCTATTCTTTATTAAAAAAACACAGGCAAAATGACAAAGAAGGAAGTTCCTTTGCCTGCTCTGGCCTACAGCTGTCAGAGGATTTCCAGCCCTTATGCTTCATGATCAACTAGAGATGCATGTTTTTCCCCTGTAGCCCTCTTCCAACAGGAGCTCCTTGCCCTCTAGAAAGATCACATGATCCCTTTCAGCAGGGTCTGATAGTTGAATAATACTGGGGGATCCAGAACTTGAAATGGAAAGACAACTTTGTAACATCAGAGCTTGTAATAGACTGGTTTTGCTGTTTATTAAGGAATCCTATCAGGATTTTGGTAAATTCACCTTTAAGAAAAGAAGGAAAAGTAGAAAATTTAGTGAAAAAACCCTCAACAAACAAAAACAAATAGTCAAAAAATAATTAGCTTAAGATTTGCTTTTGACAAAACTTTTAGTTCAAAAAATTAGTACAGTCTTTTCTTCTGTTCTCTGTTTCTCTCTTAAGCATAATGAATTAGAAGGAAAATTTCTATTTAAATGGTATTTCATTAGCAAGAATTTTAAAGTTCCTTCAGTTCACATGATTTTAATTCCAGGATCAAGTGTTCAGCAAGCCACTTTTAATAATTTGTTTAGATGAACGTTGAATGTTAGAACTGGTCCATTGGCTTCAAGAAAAGCTGCTGTTTAACATAAATTTGATTTTAAAGTTCATTGTTTCACAAACTTTTGTGCTACATGAATAGCATTTTAATTATTTTATAGGTGACAATTGAATTTCAATGCAACGTGTGAAAATGATGATACTCCTACGGCTGCTCTCATGAATTATTTAAAAGCAGAAGGAGGCCTTGGGGATCCAGGAGAACTCGGTGATATACAATGGACTCTCTACTGTTGCTTTTTTATAGAAATGAGAAGGAATGTCTCTTCAATGCACAACAACCGTATGTCCTCAAGTACTGTATTGGTAATTTTTTTAAAGTTGTATTTTAATTCATAATTACTATCTATACGTTTTTAAAGACTTACGCCTTGTTCACAGAGAAATGGCTTCTGCTACACGTGTAGAAAAAATGCAATATTTTTTCATGATGGAGAACCTCAGAATTTTATTACAGATCCATATGTAACTGGAATGTTTAAAACACATGGTTATATTTTTGCTAAAAAGCATTAACCAAAAGGTACTGTACAATATACAGGAATATTTTTAATATTTTAGAAACTTCTATTTATTTGTATTTTTGTTGTAACAGGTGGGTAGATAAGAGTATTATTTATCCATGTTGCTTCTGTAGGACAGGCTCCAGTTGCACAGTTTGAGACATATGTGTTGTCTGTGTCTGTAAACTATCATTGAAACACATTTTACACACGTTTTGTACAGTTGTAAGATAAACTACTGTAGTACATAAGAAAACACTACAGTTTGCAATTCCTTGCCCTTCTTAAAAGCTTTTTTGTGCAATGTTTTATAGTCAAGATTGAAAACAAAGCAAAGTATCACAGCAGAAATGAAGCTATCAGACCTGTGCTAAATTATATACCATAAAAATCAGGGAAAAGAATACAATAGTTCTGGACAAATAATTTAAATTGTATCTGTGCACAAGCATGCCAGAAGAGGAAGGAGAAATACCATAATAGATTAATTAACACATTATGTTATTTACAGTGTATTAATAGAGGGGCAGAACACTAAACCAAAGAAAAATACTGCAACTGTAAATAGAATAGGAAAAGGTAAAAAGGGAGATGTTCATGCCATTGTATAAATCACCCATAAGACTTCATTTGGAAAAGTATGTACTGTTCTAGTCACCCTTGTTCAAGGTACTTGAATTCAAACTGTGGAGCAGGTGCAGGGAAGGGGTATTAAGGCCCAGTGTACCTTAGAAAGTTTTGTCGGAAGTCCTGTTCTGTTAATAAAAGTATATGCGTGTCCACAGAGTGCCTGTAAGGTGATAAAACCCCATGCTTGAGTTGGCAGAATAATGCCACCTCCTGGAGCAGCATAAGCCCTCACCTGACATAAAAGTAGTCCAGGCACTCCTTCACATCTGCTGGCTGATAGCAGTCCTCCAGAAGCAATCTTTCAGTGCCCTGGACGAACTGTTCTGACTTCAATTTTGAGCTCTCCTGTCCTGGATCAAGCTGATCAGAAACCTACATTCCCACCATGCCTCCCCCTTAAAAAATCAGTTTTGTAGGATTCTCCTGACAAACCATAAATGCAAGGAGATAGGTATGGCTTACTTTAAAGAGAAGGAAGTATCAAAATCCAGTGCTTCCACCTGGAGCAAGAGGTGTGGCGCTGGATTTCCTCAATTTATGGGAATAAGGGTGTGTAGAAGGACACCTTTGTAGAAACAGATTTTTACAATGGGATAGAAGAAGCTACTCAGATCAAGTAGATGGCACAGTGAAAAGCAGTGCTGGACCAAAGCCAAGATTCTTCTTTAGATGTACCATAGAGTGATTTTATGGAACAGAAAATCTGGACTGCCCCAGAAATATGCCTCTCTTATAAGCAGCTTTACTCCATTTTTGGTGGGGACCCAATTAACATCTCCATTATGACAATGGATGCTTTTCATGATCTTCAAGCTTCACAGCAAGAAGGAAGGACACAGAGAAGCACCCTGTGAACAAGGATGAGGAAGATGAGCCTGATACCACCTCAATGAACCATCTGCTGTTGCAAATACAGGGTGGCCAAAGTCAGAGCCAGTTCCAAAGACAGAAAAGAGGAAGGCAAATCCTCGCTGCTCATGCTTGCTCTTCTCTGATATTCCCCTGCTATCTGATAGACTGGTTTGAAAATGGTGAACAGAAAAGAAGGGAGGCTAGGTTGAAAGTGCTCGTTTATATAGTGGAGGCCTGCTGGACAGTTAGCAGCAAAGGTTTAGAGATCCAAATTGTCTTCTATAAGGTGCCTTCTCCCTTTCCACAGTACAGCAGTGTTTTAGGCAGAAATAGGGCAAGTGTGTGGAATCATGTTCAAGTTGGCAGGGTCATGATGGATGTTGTTTCCTGGGACAGGTGCTGCTGTCTCAGGGGTTTTTTAATTTTTTCCTCGGAAAAGGATGCCTTACAGATATTTAAACATGAACTGACTGCAAATGTTCCAGGTCCCTGTATTTTACTCCCACAACTTTCTAAAGTAGACAAGAGTGGCGCTTGGAAGCTAAAGGTTGCTTCTTGGTTTCCAGGGCTCCAGCTAGCTATTTAAAAACAAGAACAATGCAGCTTGCCTGGCCTACATATCTTGGCAGAGAAAATTGTATGTCTGCACAAAAATATCCCTTGTCCTATGTCCACCTCCAGACAGTGAGCTAGAAAGAGTTCTGTTCCTTGAACAGCTGCTTTATTTCTTTCCTTGTTTTAAGACCATCAAGTATTTAAACTGTTAACATGCAAATTGTCTGGAGTGTTCTAGGGCCACTTGCCAGGTGTAGTTTATTCTGGGCCGTGGTCACCCTCCAGACATAACTGCAGCTGCCTGTAATGACTTCTTTGGAATTTTTACTTTGCTGCAGTCCCCTAGCAGGCCCCTTCCATGGTGTTTCTATTCCCCTCTCTGGAAATACAAGAATTTTATTGCCCTGCTAAATTCCATTCTGGCAGCCACAGCCAAAATGTCCCAGAACAAGCTTTCCTGCAAATAGTTTTGCACTGGCACTGCTACATTTTTGGGGACTTTTTACAGGTATCTTTCCCTTTTTGAGACCATATATAACAAGCCGCCTCCCTGCCCTTCCCTTCCTTTTTTTTTTTTTAATATCCTCCTCCTCGGCTAGTTTGAAAAATGCGCACTTGACAGGAATGGTAAGGCTGACCTTCATGAGGAATTGAAAGGGACATCTCAAAGAGAATGTGTTCGTGGAGCTACTGAAATGCATGGATGTGGTTATGAAGCAGTGGGACTAGAAGAAAAAAATACACCCGCAGGCACCTGACCCAGGCGGTCCCGGGTGGGCACTGCAGCCGCAGAGGGAAGCACTGCCCCCCCACCCCGGCAAAGCCGCAGAGGAAATCACTGGGCCCTTGTGCAGCTTAAGCAGGCAGGCAGGCTTCGGGTAGAAAAAAATATAAGATCAGGCTTGTCGCTATTTTTTTTTCTTTAGTAGAACCTGCCTGCACGGGCTGCCTGCATATAGCCCCTGCACTTAGCTGTCATCCTGTATCTGCAGTAGTTAAATTTTTCTTAGCTATTGTCCAATTTATCAGTATATGGTTTCATGAGCTAGGGGAGCAGAAAACAGTTTGTGTTCTCCAGAATGACTGTTGGCGTTTTATTGCCGCCTCTGTGGAAATGGTGGTTGTGGAAGAATGTTCCTGTTTACAGCTTCTCAGACAGACCTGTGTGTATAAAATTGTGAACACTGTGTACCTCTCTGAAATGAACCACTTTATCTGCATTACTATGGATACGTCTGTCATGACCCAAAGGCATGATTTTGTGTGTGCTTCGGCACCAGAATTATCCCCGCCGAGTTGCAGCTTCATTGCACGGGAGAGTTTCCTGTTGCAGAGGAAAACCCCGGTACAGGGACGAGTTTCCCACCTTTTCCGCAGCTTCTTTTGCAGAGTGCATTGCTCATGTTGCAAGAGGAATGCACGGTGCAAAAGAGTTCCCGCCACCGGTATGTAAATTCGTTCCCCGCTATTGGCTAGTTTTAAATTATTCCTACGTGGCGGCTAGCGATTGGCCTGTTAGCCGTATAAGAGGCTTGAGCGGTTTCCGCCCCAGCCGAAGAGGACCCCAAATCCATCTCGTGGGGACT
>NW_005842855.1:57680-58047 GCF_000455745.1 Alligator sinensis | reverse complement strand
TGTGTGTGCTTCGGCACCAGAATTATCCCCGCCGAGTTGCAGCTTCATTGCACAGGAGAGTTTCCTGTTGCAGAGGAAAACCCCAGTGCAGGGACGATTTTCCCGCCTTTTCTGCAGCTTCTTTTGCAGAGTGCATTGCTCAAGTTGCAAGAGGAATGCACGGTGCAAAAGAGTTCCCGCCACCGGTATGCCAATTCGTTCCCCGCTATTGGCTAGTTTTAAATTATTCCCACATGGCGGCTAGCGATTGACCTGTTAGCCGTATAAGAGGCTTGAGCGGTTTCCGCCCAAGCCCAAGAGGACTCCACATCCATCTCGTGGGGACGCTGGATCCATCGCCCACCTCTTCCCGTCTTCGAGCGCAAAT
>NW_005842855.1:46930-57596 GCF_000455745.1 Alligator sinensis | reverse complement strand
GTCTGTAACTGCAACTCAATCAAGTTTTCCAGCCTACACCACTGCCATCTCGGTGTAAGTAAACAATCTTTAAAACTACCGCTACGCGTTTGTGCCTAATTCCAGCTCGACGGCCTTCCCTCTCCGACCCGGCGTGCCCGGGCTGCTGGCCACAGCCCGCGTGCAGCGCGGAAAAGGGCTCGGGTTGCTCCCGGCCCACACAACGTCCTGTTTGCTGTTGATGGACTTGGAGACTATAGATGGTGGATGGGGACAGATTTGGAATTATTCCCTGCTGTTGCTCTATACCCATGTAGTTTGGGAACCTCATTACCTCAAATTCCTCAGTTATTTTATTCTCAATGGCTTGGTGTCTTAGGCTTTGGCAAACATACCTCATGGCTCTGGACATACCTCATGGCTTTGCATGCCTTAATGGGTGACCCCAGCTATGGACTTCCTAACCATGAACTGATTTCTCAGAGCAATATCCATCTGGTGTCATTATTTTTCACAGCCAGCATGATTGCTATCCACTTCTCAAGTGACAGACCTGGTGTCACCCTGGTGTGAGAGAACTAAAGGGCAAGAGGGAGCTCAGCATTCAGCTCTAGGAATACTGCTTGCTGCATTTAAAAGTTTTGAAGCCACTGCTGATCATCCCAGGCCTGCATTCTAATGCAGTTTTGCCCTTCTGCCAGCCTCCCAAACTTAGACACAGTGCTCATTGGTCTTCAGATTATCATTATCAGGATGGACTCGGTCATGGTGGAGATGCTTTTCACATCCATGCTGATGTTGGGGAAAGAAAATGCAAGGAACTCTAGGCATTCCAGAAACGTCTTAACAAATGGGTGAAGATCCCGAGTACCCAAAATTATTTCAATGCAGCCTCAGCCTCCCATGGCGCACTTTTCCCAAGCCCCACAGAGCACTTCACTGGAAAATGCCTTTGCATCCACTGCAATGTCTGTTCATGTTGTGCTTCATCTTCAACTGACACCCCTTCTTTTGGGGTGAGGATATGGTATGCTGTGCATATTCAGTCAGTGTGGTGCTATCAGCTGCCATAAAATGGCAAACTTTCTGACAAAACTTTCTGTTGTAGTTATTACCTAAGGTAATCAGGGGAATAAATGACCTTTTTTTATAAAAAGACCTTGGCTTGCTTTGCCTGAGAAAATGATGGCTAAGAAATTATGTGGGAGGTTTTCCATTAATAATACCAGGAGAGTGAGGGAAAACAATGCAAAGGACAGTATTGGCACAAAATCAGATGGATACAAATTGGCCATCATTAAATTTAGGCTGGAAATTAGAACTTTGTAAATATCGGGAACGGGGTTCTGGAACTGCTGTCCCACAGGAGTCGTGAAGACAGGAGACCTAATGGGTTTTAACCACTGTGATATGGTTGTCTGATTGAAAAAAACAAAACAACAAAAACTAGATGAGATAATCTAGGAAGGCCCTTCAGGTCCTGTGGTCCCATATTTATTTATTACCTTCCAGTAATGTTCTAGTTCAGTGGTGCTGAACCTTTTTGCTTGGTGGGCTGGATGTGCAGTGCCCAGTGTGTTCAAGGGCCAGATCCAGGTCATAGTCCCAATCCAGCACCCAGCGCGGGTGCAGCTGGGCCCCATCTGGGTGCATGGAGAGGGGTGGGGAGCAGCTTGTCCTACAGGGGGCAAGAGGCCATGACCCAGCCCCAAAGCAGCTGGTCAGGGGAATGGGGCATGGCCTGGCCCCAATCTGACCATGTAGAGAGAAGGGGCATGGCCCAGCCCTTATCTGGCTGTGTTGTGGGGGAGGATTTAGCCTAGCTGTGATCCACCACGCAGGGTTGAGGAATTTGGCATTCAGGGAGAGTAACAGTATTAATTGCCACTGCTCCCCTACTGCCAAATTTCCTGTTCCATGAAGAGCCCTGTGGGCCGGATGCCATAGCTCCGCAGGCCAAATTGAACACCCCTGTTTTAGTACGTAGCTGTTTAAAGAGAGAACACACAAACAGACTTACCATATTTATTTCCATACTACACACATTTTTCCAAAAAATAGCCTTCCAAAGTTGGGGTGAGTGTCTAAATCAGGGAAGCTGATTTTCTACTACAAGACAGCTGGTGCTTATTTTCCTTGTTTTCCATCCAGCAGCTTCATGGAGGGGAGCAGTGGAGTCCAGCATGAGCAGATCAAGGGAGGAGGCAAAGTGGTGTGGTCACACCCAGCTTTGATTTTTGCTTTTCCCTAAGTTTAAAACCAGCTGCCTGGCAGAAGCAGTGGCATTTCTGTTCAGGTAGTACTGATGGAGTCGATTGATTTTGTGACACATTATAATCTGCCTGATTACAGTTCATTCCTCTTCACTCCACAGGTGTTAATAAACTCTCTTTTTTAATGGGCTAGATGTTCCACTAAGCAAACTATCCTTTCTTTGGTAATTTTGCTGTTTGTTAGGAACTCCTGGTTTCTCTCCTTGTAGTTCAAAACCCAGCAGGCTGTTTTTAGCTATTTTCAAAATCCTAGATTTGCCCATGGAGTCAAGCTTTCAGCAGAAGCTACAGTTCAGCTTTTGGCTGAAAAACTGAGAACTGTTGGCAATTCAGCTACCATAGCTTTTGTTGGATTAAGAAAGAGAGTATGAGTGAGCTGAAAATTAGGCTCTGCCTCTGCTCCATGTGGCCACAACTCTGGTGGGGGAATAGTTTTTCTCTCTTTTGCCTTCCCAAAATCAAAGTGTCTGTCTTATTTGTGTGTGGGGGGGGGGGGGGGGGGGGGTATACAAGAAAATATGGTAATATAATTTTTGGGCCTCAAGAAAGTGGGAATTGAGCATTTTAGAGATTTTAGAAAGGAATAAAATAGGTTTGAAATTATTCACTGACCAAAATAGCTCAGGCCTTTTCATGGTTGAAACGTCTTACATAAGTTCAAGTTGCAAGTTTGGGCTACGATTTTTCAAAAGTGGCTTTATTTTTAGGGTGCTTCAAGTTAAGGAGCAAAAATCTGAGATATTTAAAGTCTTTAGCTACATGTGAAATAATCTTGGCCTGTTTCTCTATCACTCCGTGTCAAAACTGTTGGAACAACCATTAAGTTATGCACCTACATAAAATAGAGAAACTTCAAGATACAATAATTTAAGAGGGTTTGAAAATAACAATACAGGGTTGTATCAAACTTCATGAAAAATAGGATGAAATTACACAATACCTTTTATAGTACATATATTTTGAAGAAATGAGGATAGTTTTTGATTGCTTAATACTCACACAAATGTACTAGAATCTTTTTATATATAAATATTGTGTATAGCATTCCTTTTTTTTTTTTTTTTTTTTTCGCAAGACCCATAGTCCAGTTAGAACAAGTTTCTGCTGAATGCAGCCCTCCTTAACATGTATTAAAACAATATGGTAATAATATTCAGGATAAAAGTCCTATTTCAAGCATTATATATGCAGATAAAAGTTTAAGTCAACAGATTGCTATAAAAAACGCACACACTTCCCCATGGCATCCTATCCCTCAGTTCACAATATGAAAGGAAAACACTGAAAATGTTTGAGATATTATTATTTACCTCACTCATTAAAAACTTAAAAATAGGTATGGGTCAGAAACACTCTGGCAAAGGTATTTAGAGGACAGAGGTATTTAGGTGCCTGACCTCCATGAAAAGACATGGATTTAGGTGCCTCATTAGGTGTTAGATTCCTGAATACCATTGAAGATCTGGCCCCCTCTCCGTCTTTAAAATCAGAATTAGTTTATTTAAAACTATTTTAATGGGGGAGATTGTAAATTATCTAAACATGCTAAACATCATTGTAACACTAAAAGAAATATGGAGCAGGCTTCGAATTCACCACAAAAGGTGTAAAATATGTCTATAATATTTTCTAGGCTGCTTTTAGAAATAGAACTAATAAATGATTGCATTAAATAGCCACTTGGTGTCATACTTCGACTGCATGTCTATAACATCTCTACTCTCAAGAGTGAATAAATGATTTTTTTTGGATGCATTGGTTCCTATACTGGAACTGCTGCATGGTGTATAAAACCTGTTTTGGAAATGTAATGGTTTGTTTCCTTTGGCTGTGTTTGTTGTGCGAATGTTAAAGTAAAACTATTTTTCAAGTAAAACAAGACATTCTGTAGCTAATCCAGAGGACTAAAAGAATAATTTAATCCTGTATAGTTTATTCCCCCTCCTCCCCGCCCCCCCCCCAACAAAACCCAACAAGCCTTTTTGTCTTTAACTTCATTGTTCAGAGATGGGTCCAGATGCTCAGCTTTAATCCAGCTTTAATTTTTACAGTAGAATGTAAACATAACAGAGCACTATTCTAAAATTCCTTCCACATTATTCTTGAAGAATTAGAGGCTAAATTTTTGGAGAGGTAACTTTATTTAGCTAGTTTGCTGAGTTCTTTGCAGTTAGTGATCTGTATGCTATGTTTGTCTACTAGCTGATTTATTGAATACTTTTTGTGCTTGACCAACTGCAAATGTGCTGATGTACTTCACACTGAACAGTGACTTCAGTAAATATTTATGATAATGAATGGGGAGGGGAAATTTAATATACATTTTGTAACAAATTTTAAGTAATGATGTATGTTTATTTAAAGCTAGGGTGTTGCTGAAGATCCACATTAAAATAATATTGGAGTCATGTTGACACAGTGGCAAAGATTGTAAAATGACACACTATCAGGTGACTGTTTACTACCAGGCTGCAGGACTTCATGAGATGCCATTGTAATTCATGGTAATGTAATGCATATGTAGGACTAGACCATGGCTGCTACTGCTGCTACTTCCCACCTAATCCTTGAGCTCAAGCTCTAGATGCTCATTCTTTCAGGTACCAGATTCATGTGGAGTTTTAAACTATTGTGCGTTTCTGCAGCTCAGGAAAATCTTCCTCACTCAGGGTAAATTTGTAACCCAAACTATTTTTGTATGTAGGTCTTTTAACTGGTTGGAAGTTGTATACCAGTGCACTCTGATCGGGTCCTCTGAGGTGTGTGTAGGATGGAGGAATCCACAACTCTAGATTTAAAAGCTACTGCTGGTATTCCAGCTGGTCAACACCAGAGGCAAAATCAGTATGTGATACAGTTTTAGTGGCCACAACAAAATCTTTGCATGGTACAGATAGATGAACTCCCCCAGCATAGGAAGTGTTAATGGAGACCTGTGACCTGAGAGCTGTACCTGGAGGTGAGTCAAGAAATTGGGCAGAAGGGATGTTTCCCTTAAAGAAAGGCTGTACAGGCTCAATGAGGGGAGAGCTTTGGAGTGTGAAGTAGTTCATTTGAGAAGAGCAGTGCCTATGCTGCGGGGAAAAGGTGAGGCAGCCTTATAGGTTGGTATTCTAAAAGAGGAGTGTAGTGAGTTGCAATCACCCAGGAAGTTCTCAGGGCAGATGTGATTCAGTTTTACCCACAAAGGCCCCTTCCTCAGTCACTCTGCTGTCCCTCAAACCTTGTTTATGACCTGTCACCTACACCTCACTTCCTTTTGCAGTTCTACAGGTCTCACTTAAGCTCACAGGATGTTCTAGCAATTGGGGTGAGGGGGAGCATCAACTGGGATTCTTTGTAGGAAAGGGAGGAGGCTGAGGTGAAATTTCAGGATGTACATTCCAAGTGCTAATGTTACATGCTGATAGGTTAAAGGTGAAAAGATGTTTTACATTAGAAGAGAATCTGGAATGGGGACTTAGCAGTTAGAGCTGCTGCTAGAGCATAGTTTTGCATGCTGCTGCATCTCCTACTTGTAGCCACTTTTCCTAATGCGTTTCATAGATTCATGGAATGTAGGCTGGAAGAGACCTCGGAAGATCATGGGGTCCAGCTCCCTGCACCAAGCAAGAAAGATAACTGGGGTCAACTGACCCCAGCAAGGTGACCGTCCAGTCTCCTCTTGAAGATTTCCAGGGTAGGCAATTACACCACCTCTGGAGGGAGCTTAATCCACAGTCTGGACACCCTAGCTGTGAAGAAGTTTTTCCTAATATTAAGCCTGAAATGGTGTTCCAGGAGTTTGTGACCATTGCTCCTAGTTTTCCCCAGGGGTGCCCTGGTGAACAGTTGTTCACCGATCCCTTGATGTACGCCTCTGATGTAGCAGTAAGCTTCTATCAAGTCCCTTCTGAAGAATAACTGTCTGCACTTAATGCAGTAATTTACAATATGATGATGGTCTTTTAAAAAAAAAAACACACCTTGTTTAATTTGCTAGCTCTGTAGTAGTATAGGTCTTATGGCATTTTTGTGTCCAACTTCTGCCAGGAACATTGAACTTTCCAAGATAAAAATGTAATTGCATAGCTCAGCAATGAGAGGTCATTCTTTCAAAGTTCTAAAGGGTGATCTGGAGGGAAACCATGGGAAACAATCCAACTTTGTTCAAGATTACATATGCACAAGATCAAACAGAATGAAATTTGGACATGGTTACAGGAGGATGTATATTTTATACTACAAAAAGACCACTTAGTCTGGGTAAGTACTTAAATAAGTGATCCAAAACTTAAGCTTATTGGCAAACTTCTTTTTTTTTTTGTACATCACGTACAGAAGTCGTCTCCTGATGTGAGTATTTTACTTCAGTTATTTTGTAATAGTTTTTTTTTCATTTACATAGTTGCTAAATTACAGTTTAGAATATTTTCTGAATGAGGTAAGCTTTTCTAGGCACTAGGAATTATTTTGTTATAGTGTTTCAGCTCATGAGAGTTTAATGAAATAAGAGAAATTACAAGAGGAGCTATTGATAACATGCAGTAGGGGAAAAATATTTTAAACATACTAGACTAGATTCTTTTCCCACATGCTACATTCACACTAGTAAAATACTACTGACTTAATAGATTTCATAGACATTAGGGCTGGAAGGGACCTTGGAAGATCATTGAGTCCAGCCCCCTGCCCAAAGGGCAGGAAGTCAGCTGGGGTCATAGGATCCCAGCAAGATAAGCATCCAGTTTGCTCTTGAAGGTGTTCAATGTAGGCGCTTGAGGCGACTTCAGTGGAACTGCTACATATGTTAGAGCTGAGTGAATGAAAGGAAAACTGGGCCCACTGAGTTGGAAATCCTATTGACTACAGGTTTTTACAAATGTACCTGAGGGTAGAATTTGATAACCGGTCTTAAAGAACTCTTTAATGCAAGGAGATGAGATGCACTGACAAATCATGTTTCAGTTCTAACAGGAACACAACAAGGAGGCAAGGGGATCTTTTATTGAATCAGCAGTTGGAGGAAAGATTTGACAAGCTTTGAAGCACACATTCCCAACTATAAACCTGTCTCCCAACTATAAAGTTGATCCAATAAAAAAACCCCCTGTCATCTCATACATTCCCTGGACCATCATGGCTACAACAACACTCTAACCCCAAAAGAAGGCAGTCTCTTTTAAAAGTAATGAGAGATTATCTCTATTGTTGATGATTCCTTATCCTCCATTCCTTGTTTGCTTTGATTCCTCACTAATCTGATAGTCAAACTGGGGTATATTAAACTAAGGTAACAGGAAAGAAATTCTAATTTAGTATATGATGAGCCAAATGGCAGTCTTGATGACTGCCCCACTCAAGCCAAACAGGGTTGTCCAAGTTACTCAAGTATTTTTGGAACAAGAAGTTAGAAGACTTGACTTGCAAAAGAAGGTGGAAATTCTGGAAAAAGGCTTGGCAAATAAGGTTTGTGATCAGATGGTAAGAATTTTTTTCTTTTAAGAGAGCAAAACTGAACGAAAATAGCTAAAATTTCTTAGATGTATTCTTGTGCATGTGAAAAAAAATCAAGCAGTTTGTAATTGGAATTATGTGCATTAATTTATGGCCCATGAAATGCATTACATTTAAGACATGGTTAACTGGTTAATCATGTCTTAAGCAGTGACCTAGCCACACATTCATTCAGTTAATGGCATGATAAAACCAGGAATAAGCAACAAAATTATTACGCATGTCTCAAAATCAAGAATAGTTGTGATGCGCAGCAATTATTGAAACTTAAAGGCAGTACTACAGAAATGAGGGAGGCATTTTAGAAACCCACATACTTTTAGCAATATCCTAAAGGCAAGAACATCCTGAGAGAACTTTCTTTGTGTACTATGCAAATCATTATGACAACAAACTTCTGAAACGCTACTTATTTGTAAAGATCAGAATAGTTAGAGTGAATGCATCTTTTAATAGCAGATGTAGGAATAAAAAATATAGCAATGCCACATCTTAAAGTATTATGTATGGTTTAATTAATTGAATACACCCTTGTAAATATTTCAATTAAGTCTATCAGCAAAGTGTTTAAAACAAGATGCATATATTTCATTGCTTTGGATTCTAGCAAAAGAGAATCTTTAATGTTTTCTAGGGAGGCTGTCTCATGTCCTTAAGGAATTAAGGAGGCCCTGAATTAAGAAACTACATTTTTAAATTGTTTTTGAACTTTTGGGGTGATATTTTCAAACCATCCTAAGAATTAAAGATGTCCAGTGGCTTTGAAAAATCTCAGGGATAAAAAGTTATAGAATAAATATTTTTAAATTGAAGATGAGCATTTTTTCATAATTATTAAAGTCAAATCAAATTAGAAAAATGCAGTCCTTAGTAGCTCTTAAGGAGGACTTTTACATAATTATAGATGTTTTTTCACTATTACTTTTGATATAGTGGCACATACCTGGTTATACATGTTTGTTTTTCCACTAAAAACCAACCTAACAATTCTGAATTAAATACTTTAGTCATGGCTGTCATATGATATGGGTTTCATTCATTCCAGCGCACTTTACAAATATAACTAAGATCCTAACCTGCAAACATTTAGGGCTCTGGTACAGGTTCTCAACCTTTTTGGATTTGAGGCTCCCTGCTATAATTTTTGTGAATTAAGCGACGCTCCTTTTCAGAAATGAATGTTTTTATTATAGTGTTTACTAGGGCTTTGCGAAATTTCACCGGTCGTTTTGTTTTGACACTGTTTTGACAAATTTCAAGGTAAAAAAAGCAAAATTGGAACGAAACAAAGGCCATCGAAATAGCTTTGAAACAAAACGAGGCTGGTTGAAACTTTTTCGAAAGTCAAAACGTTTCGACCATAGGCTGGGGATGGTAAGTCAGTCCAGCTGGGCTGACTTCTTATCCCCCGCACAAAATCCAGCAGGGGGCGGCAAGGCAGCCCAGCTGGGTTGCTTTCCTGTCCCCCGTGCTAGTTTGTGCCGGGGGTGGAAGGCAGCCCAGCTGGGCTGCTTTCCCATCCCCCACACTACATTGCACAGGGGGTGGACTGCTTCCCAGTCCCCCATGCTAGATCACACCAGGGGCAGTGAGGCAGCCCAGGTGGGCTGCTTCCCAGTCCCCTGAGCTAGAGTTGTGCCGGGGGCGGGAGACAGCCCAGCTGGGCTGCTTTCCCATCCCCCACACTAGATTGCGGTGTGGGCAGGGGCCTCCCACCCCCGACGTGATCTAGGACGGGGGACAGGAAGCAGCCCAGCTGGGCTGATTTCCTTTCCTAGCAAAACTTGAAACAGCATTGAAACAGCCTTTCTGTTTCAATGGAACAGAACAGCTGTTTTGACTCAAAATGAAATTGTGCCTGTCTCCGCTCAATGATCTGGTCCCACACCGCCTTTGCCCGGGCAACTGGTCTTACTAGCCTAGGACTCTTGTGTAGACCCTGGAGGGCTCCTCGGTGACCTTCTGGGTATCCCCCAAACTCGCCTGCCATGACTTTGGATGGTTCTCCAGTGGAGGGGGTCCCCCCGGAGGATGCCTCCAGAGTTGTCACATGTCTTGGCAGATGCCTACGGGGCTCCAACCTTCCCTACCCCCCGGCCACATGCCAACCTATGAGACAAGCCTCAGGATCTTTTGCAACTGGCCCTTTTTGATGTCTTCCCCAGTTCCCACGTGTCCTCCTCCGCAAACCGGTGCCTTGGGCTCTAGCCAGAGCTGGAGAGTCTGGTGACACTCTGCTTTCGGTGCTATCCCTCTCGATGCCCTGCGCGTTCCATGACGGACACATTTTCACGTGGTCTTCCATCTCCGAATGGGGTCTCTAATTCCCCGAGCCTGGCATATTGTGCTAGGCTACCTTGCTCTAGCCAGAGAACAAAACAGATCTAACTAAGAAAGAAAAGCATGAACTGAACGCTCACCACCGGAGAAGCCCCACACCACGGGACCAACCCAATGTGAAAAAAAAAAGAAGGAATAACGACAAGAAACATGAGAAGGAAGAGACAAAGAAGAAAAGCAAAGAAAAGAGGGGTAACTGCAGGGACAGTCCCATGCACCCTTCTCCCCTAATGCCCCTAGGCCGGCGCATCCCCTGGGTTGGGGCCTACGCCTTCACCCTGGCTGAGGTCTCTCTTATCCCCTCCGGGAGCTGCCTCTGGCCTGAGCTCCCTCACTGGCTCTTCTCGCTGCCACTGCCTGCCTCCCTGCTGGCTTGTTTGATCCCTGCCAGTCTTCCCTGGCACGGGGATCCCCTGCAGCACCTGCGGCCATCACCGCTGCTAGCTTCGCTGCTGGCCCCTTTGATCTTCGCTGGTCTTCCCTGGCATGGAGATCCTCTGCAGCTCCCGCTGCTGCTGCCACCGCCACTGGCCACAGCAGCTGGGCGCGCTCCACTCGGCAGGTCCCCGCCCCTCCTC
>NW_005842855.1:43516-46907 GCF_000455745.1 Alligator sinensis | reverse complement strand
CTGCTTTTTATCTTCACCAGGTGACGTCTCTTTGTGACGTCACCTGGCTCCAGCTGGAATAGGCGCAGCTGATAAACCACTGGGGCGGTTTTCCGTGGTGTGCCTCCTTGCTTCTCTGGATCTCTGCAACAAGTAGGGTTTTTTCTTCTTTTACTTTCAACTGGGGTCTGTCTCTGGATGAGGCTTTCTCCTTGGTCAACCCTGTGTCCCTGGGATAGAAATTCAATATGAAACGCTGTTCCGTCAAACCATCAAAACTCAAGGTGAAATGGAACAGTGCCGTTTTGCACAGCCCTAGTGTTTACCTACTTGACAAGGGGCCAGGAAGGAGGAGAAGCAGCTGGCAGGGAAGAACCTGTACTTATCTGCTCAACAGAGCTTAGGCTTACGTTGTATATCTTTTCTTTCCCAGCAGCACTCTTCAAAGGCAGTTGTGGCACCCCAGGATTCTGCAGCACTTTGGTTGAGACTCACTGCTCTAGTGCAGTTGGTCCTAGATGGAAGGAATAGTAAAGAAGCCAGAGGCTGGCCTGGCTCGCAATGCAGGCAAGAAAGCCAGTCAGTGAAAATGGAAATGGAGGTGTCAGCGGGGGAGGGACAGGCTGGGGTTGGGGGTAGGGGGGAAAGGGGGATGTAGCAGTGCAGGTAAAAGTGCAGAGGTGCCTGGGGTGTCAGATGTCTGGTAGGTCGCAGTGTGCCAGAATGCCACTGTGTATATTGAGTCCATGAGTTTCTGTACCTATTACCTGTCATATTGAATGTAATAGTTTGAATGCTTGTAATAGTTTCCCATTAGCCAGTTTAGGAACAAGACAAGATTCATCTTCTTATCTAGGCCACTGTTTTGGCCTACATGCGGAAGGTCCGGGCTTGCTCAAAGTCTTAACTCTTGAATTATCTCTTTAGAGGCCTTTAACAAAGTTAACCTAAAAACGACCGTTAAGCAAACATCCCACATTCCGAGAGATCAAACCCTAGGAGCCTTTGAAAAGAGGTTGGAAAGAAAGGTCACTGCAATGGTGTGGAAATTCCCCAAAGAAACTGATTACCAAGATTAAAATAATCTGTTGAGTAACAAAGTCTTAACTCTTGAATTATCTCTTTAGAGGCCTTTAACAAAGTTAACCTAAAAACGACCGTTAAGCAAACATCCCACATTCCGAGAGATCAAACCCTAGGAGCCTTTGAAAAGAGGTTGGAAAGAAAGGTCACTGCAATGGTGTGGAAATTCCCCAAAGAAACTGATTACCAAGATTAAAATAATCTGTTGAGTAACATCTGAGTCCAAATTTGGGAGTAGTGACAGGTTTGGGTAGGAGGGGCCCAAGACGGCAACTCACTCAATAAAAACTGTAACCTACTGTCCCAATTTGGAGGTAACCTCACTTGCAGAACATCAAAGGAAGAATCGCAAGTGTAGGCCAGATCAGACTGATCACCTGAACCACCCTCTGCGTGAACACGAATCTCTTAGTTCACAGTGAAGCCGCGGAGCGCCCGAAAGGGACTGAAGGAAGGGGACTTGTTCCTATCACTGCTGAGGCCAGCCCATACTGCTGAGGCGAGCCCATTGAACCGTACTACTGAGGCCAACCCATTAAATTGTACTACTGAGGAATGAAACCATATTTAGGTGTTGGCTTCTCAGAATTGTAGGATTGTAAGTATAGTAATAACTTTTCTAGTTCAAATTATATAGTTAGTTGTAATTGTAATTGTTTGGGAAGGAAGTGCATTTGGAGCATTGTTTCTGATATATGTAGTTATTGTGTTCTTAATGTTTGTGGTATTTCTTAAAGCTAAGCAGTGTTATATGTGTAGCAAAGAATTTTAAAATAAAATTGTGTTGTATGAATTAAGTGTGCAATCATTGTGAAATCGTGCAATCAACTAAATACTCCCCCATCCAGGCGCAGCAAACGAATCAGTATTGTGTGGGATCTTCTCTATTCCATAACCCACTAGAGTCATTACCTAGGAGGCTGATGAAGTGCAATTCATAGGCCCAGCTCTGAAAAGTGGTTTGTACATTCAAACAAGCACCTAACCTCATCACCAGAACTGAAGCCAACTTCCTACAGCTCAAAACACAAAACCTGCCAGCTATCTCCAGTACCCCCACAAACTGCACACCAGAATCTATCAAAGACAACAAAACCCTGTGGGGGCATATTCCTCATGAAAATAACACTGCCTCCAGTCTCTCAGGCCTGATCCTGAGAAGGAACAAATTACAATACAAACCACTTTTCAGAGCTGGGCCCATGAACTGCACTTCATCAGCCTCCTAGGTAGTAGGTACAGAAACTCATGGACTCAATATACACAGTGGCATTCTGGCACACTGCGACCTGCTGGACATCTGACACCCCAGACACCTCTGCACTTTTACCTGCACTGCTACACCTCCTTTCCCCTCTACCCTCCCACCCCAGCGGGTCCCTCCCCCCCCAACGCCTCCATTTCCATTTTCACTGACTAGCTTTCATGCCTGCATTGCTGGCCAGGCCAGCCTCTGGCTTCTTTACTATTCCTTCCATCCAGGACCAACTGCAGGTACTTCCTCAGCCTGACAAAGGGGTTTTCAACCCTAAAGCTGGCATCCCAGGTAGCCAAGCTGAGCTCACTGGGAACCTCACAACTGCACTGCAACCAGCAAGCATCAGGCCTGTCAAAGATGTGACAGGTCTGGGCATTCCCCAGCCAGGACTTTGTGTGTGCATGCGTGCGTGCGTTAGCTGGAGGTTATAGTGCCTCCTACCTGCCTTTCACCAGGGGATCATTGGTCCTGGCATTTACAGGACTGCTGTGACACCAGCAGCCCCACCAGGCCTCCCTGTGCTGGCAGGGTGCAGTTTTAATGGTCATGCCCAGGACCTGGGGCCTCCTCCTTCCCCATAGCCCCAATCCCATACCTCCAAGTTTGTCCTGGCAGGGGAATGAGCTCAGGGGGAACATGTTCTTCTCCTGCTGGCTGGTGATGCAGTTAGTGCCCCCTCTAGCTGACAGCGGGGCATTACTCGGCTGTTAAAAAACTTAAGAAAGGAAATTGGTGCAGACAGAGTGAGGAGGGTTGCACTCAGTCCATCTGCAGGTGCAGCTTGGGGAACCCCAGCAGCGGGAGGTTCACCTTCAGGAACACCAGCTTCTCCACCAAAGCAGGATCCAAGCAGGTGTGGTGGGGTGTCACAACATCCCCAGCAATGCTGAACACCCTCTCGCTTGGAATACTGGTCAGTGGACAGGACAGGTGTTGCTGGGCAACCATGGCCAGATCTGGCCACATCTGGCTGTGATTTACCCAGCTGGCCAAGGGGTCACAGTTAAATGGCTCCATACCCTCAGCAACATAGGTAGCCACTGAAGCCTTGGCGCCACCTGCCCCAGGCTG
>NW_005842855.1:27312-42887 GCF_000455745.1 Alligator sinensis | reverse complement strand
GGACCATGAACCCACGAGTAAGCTCGGCTTGCCCAATGAGCCACCCCTGCACCATGCGGTTCATGGCCCCCATGATTCCCCTTGCTGTGTGGGACTCATCCAGCACCTTGGCTTGCAGTAGAGCCCACCGACAGCCTGACTGATCACACCAGTGTCCCGTGAGGGAGAGGTAGGCATGATCACCACCCCAGCTGCTCCAGATGTCGAAGGTGAAGTACAAGGCTACCTGTGGCCCTGCCTTGTGCAGCTCCTCCCTCAAGTACTCCCTGCATGCCTCATACAAGGAGGGAACCACTGAAAGGTGGTGCATGTGGGCACTTTGTAAAATGGGGCCAGAAGTGCTATGAACTGCCTGAACCCTGGCCGCTCAACCAGGGAGAAGGGCTGGCTATCCAGAGCAAGCATCTCCCCAATGCTCTGGGTGATCTCATTTGCCTTGGGAACATGCTCCCCTTTCTGTCCACCTTTCCCCCACTGGTCCAGGGTGGCCTGCCTCTGCTTTGGGGGGAAGAGGGCTTCCCTTTCAGCACACTCGCACTGGTGTCAGGCTGAGCAGGAAGAAGGGCAAGGGGGTGGTGCCGCCTCAGATGCAGCAGCATCGCTGTGGTGGAGAAGTGTCTCATGTCCTTGCCCACGGCTCATGTGCCTTTGGCAGTGCTAGCAGATGGCAAACCTGGGATCATCTGCCACCTCTAAATGATCCCACACTACACTACTCCCCTGCTTCTGGGTTGAGGGCGAGGATCCTGCCTCTTCCCCCTTCTCAGCAGGCTGAGGCTGAACAGCAGGAGGAGCTGCCTCAGCTCAGCCACTTGCCTGAGCCTCCACAACCTCAACCTCCTCTGAGGTGCTGCTTTCAGGAGGAGGAAACCTGAGTCTAGGGGAACTTTGAAGGGTGTGGAGCACAAGCTCTGATTCCCACTCGGTCCCCAGAACTGCTTGAACCAGCACTAACAGCAGGAGGAGCTGCCTCAGCTGAGCCACTTGCCTCCACAACCTCAGCCTCCTCCGAGGTGCTGCTTTCCAGAGGAGACCTGGGTCTAAGGGAAACTTGAGGAGTGTGGAGCACAAAATCTGATTCCCCCTCAGTCCCCAGAATTGCTTGAGCCAGCACGCTCAGCATCCCTGGTTCCAGCTCCAGCTCCTCTAGCAGTGGGAGGCTCATGCTGAGAGCTGAAATTGGGATGGAGGAGCCAGTGATTCCACTGCTGGTGCCCACTTCTGGACTGAGCAAAGGTGGTGCAGGTGCAGGGACATCAGGTGCAGACACTGCGCCCACCTCCTGGCTTCCCCTGGCAGCACTGATGTCATGGCTGCTTGGGAATAGAATGTGTCTGTGTTGGGGGGGGCAGGGCTTGCAGCTCTAGCTCTCCCCGTACCCCCTCTCCCTCCCCTGGCAGAAGACCTGGCACCTGCCTTTCCAGCACGCTTCATATTGATCTTTCCTGTGCTGCAAAAGGTCTGTGTGTGTGAATCCTTTTGTATTGTGTTTTATTCCCTCTGTTGCGTGTGTGCACTGACCTCCTCTTTGAATGTTTGCTTCGGTGTTAAGGGTTACGTAAACATTGTGTACTGTCTGTCTGCCTTCTTTTGCTACGAATATCTGATTTTTGTCTATATTGTCTGTATATCTCTGTGTGCGTGTGTGTATGTGTATGCAAGCAATCTGTCCCTCCCTGTATAGTGATGGATTACACTGGCAGGGAAAACACAGCTTTCTTTTTTCAAAGTTTCCACACGAAAAATAGCAAATATAAATTTGAAGAAATAAAGTGAATAGTAAAACTAACAATAATTTAATAGAATAGCTAAACTAAGCTAAGCTAAATCCTACCCACTCCTTTGTAACAAGAAAAAGGAGCAGGCAAGTTCAACTAGTACTGAGCCAGAGTAAGCCACAATGTCTCAGTCTGAGCGTTCCTTTCTCACAAAATTCCTGACAGGGAACAAGCTACGCAAACGTACAGAATGCCTCAAAACAGAGGCTTTTATGCTGTTTCTAATCTCACCCCACAGACACTGGAAAGGTAGCCAGTGAGAAATCCTTCTCACTGGCTATCTACAGATGTCAGTCTTTCCCCCCGCTCTCCCTTCCTCTTCTAATTGTAAATCAAGCCATCTGAAGCGTCCAAAGTGGATCTGAAGCACTTCAGACACTCCGACCTGCTTTGGATAATTTTACTGAGCCCGCACTTCAATCCGGGCATGCCACTTCGGATGCTGAAGCATCCGAAGCGGCACCGGATCCGAAGTGGGATCCGAAGACCGCACAGCCATACTGCTGATAGCCATGGAGCCCAGGCTGCTCCCATGGAAGCCCTGCTGCAAGCAGCCTGGGCTCCGTGGCTACCAGCAGCTACCTAGAACCTGGGCCAGCTGCAAACATCTGCTGCCTCTCTGTCTCAGCCCCGGCCCCGGCCCTAGCTGCCTCCCAGCCCCAGACCTGGCCCCGGGCTCTGGAGAGGCAGAACATACCAGCAATGCTCCCCACTGTGCTGCCCTTGCCGCTTCTGCAAAGCAGCATTGGAACCCGGTGCAGCAGGGCACAACGGGGGGCGCAGAAAGCTGCCTGCTCCCAGCACCCGCTGCCCTGCCACAAGATGCTAAAATATTATAGCAACTGCCAAGATAAAATGTGATTTTAATGCCAGAAACAATGCAAAATCATATATAATCAGATGCAAATGTAATCACAACAGGTGTGAATTACTATCTATGGAGGTTAAGTATACAGCTCCCAGGTATTTAATTTGGCCTGTCAGATTCCTAAAGCTCTCTCTTCTCCAACTACCCTTGGTTTATGTGCCCAGCGATTGGGGCACAAGTGAATGACTTAGGCTCCCATTTCCCATTTTTTAAAGAGATTTAGATTTCAAAGTTAGTTACGCACTACTGAATTTTTTAACCTGAAGATGGATAGTTTACATCAGGTACTAGAACTGTATTTCTTCAAATGGCTGTAATGACTAGTTACATTATGATTTGGATGTATAAAAGGAGCCTTAAGCAATCAGAACTTATACTGCATAGTTAATACCAACAATACACTTCACCTCTTTTTCTTTTTAATTCACTGTAGCAGAGGCTGGGATGCAGCCCCTGCTAGACCCCCATGGGAGGGGTGGTGCCACTGGGAAACCCACCTGGTGGGGTCTTGGTGAGCCACGTTTCTCTGGCACACCAGAGACAAGCTCCAGGGGAAAACTCACCCAGCAGGGTCTGAGCAAGCCACGTTACCCAACACAGGAGAAGAGCTCCGGGGGTAGGGGAAATCACCCAGCAGGGTCTGGATGGGTTGCATTTCCCCGGTGTGCCAGTAAAGAGCTCCGGAGTAATGCACTGGCTTCAGGGTCTGGGGAACACGTGCCCTGGGAGCCAGCGCTGATTGGTCCCAGAAGAAGCCTGTGAAGTTTAAAAGGAGACTCTGAGAGAGGTTTGGCATCCACGGGAACAAAGGCGGTGCAGCAGGACTGGGAAGAGGATCCTGCCACACAGGAAATTCAACCAGCCAAACCCTTGTGGGACACTGGGATACTGTGACCACAAGTGAATGACCAACCCGATTCAGCGAGCGAGATAAGTGATGCCGGGCAGTGGGGTAGTGGTGGGTGGACACACACAGTGCCCAGGAAAAAGGTTGCCAAGTCCACCAGGAAAGAGGTCGTGAACCGATCACAAAGATGGGGTTAGCCTTGAGGGACCCCAAGATATCCCAGGCAAAGGTGGGATTTGCCTGGATGGACTGAGTAAGCAGTCACCAGTTTCAAACCAGCTACAGAAAGCTGAGCTCGACCTTTGAACCCGGGGCTCAGAGATTTTTATCCTCCAGAGTATGTACTAAAAACAAAGGGGTGAGAGTGAACCTGTATTTTGTTATTTAGCACTCCCAGGCAAGGGAGGGATAGCAGAGGAAAGTAAGATCCCCTGTGCATTTGAGTTACAGCTAGTTAGGTTATAATACCTACACTTGGACCCTATGGGCGTATCCAGACAAGCATGCACGTGCCTCTTGCAGCATCTCAAACGCCTTTGGCACGCTGCAAGAAGTATGTGTGGGAGCAAAAAAAGTTCTGTGTGTGGCAAATTTGCAATGCGGGGGCAAAATTAGATCCCTGGATATCCAGGAGTCAAAAAATACCTGAGGGGTTAAAAGCAGGGCAGGGCGTAGTCCTGGACTGTGCCCTGAGGCAACCAGAGGCTCAATCTTCCACAGAGACATTCTGGTAGCCAGCCAGAGCATCTCTATGGCTGGCCCTTGCTGCAGTGCTGAAGCACGCTGCCTGCCCAGGTCAGGCAAGCAGCAGTGCAGGCTGCAGGGGACCAGGACCTGGGTTCATGGCAGGTAATTAGGGGGTTGGGGGAGCTGGAGAAGTGGGGGAGGGGACCATGGAGTGGGGGCCCCACCCAACCCCAGCCCCATTCATTCTTCCAGCCCCCCCATTTGTTCCCCCAACTCCCTGTTCATTCTCCCCGTGGAGATGAGCCCCTGGAGATGAGCAGGGGAATGTCTCTAGCTTCATCTCCAGGGTCTCGTCTCCAGCCCCCTGCTCTCCCCCTCATGTCCCCTGCTGTCCTGTTGTTTCCCTGCCTGGCCCCACTCCGCTGCATGGCCCAAGCTTACCGGCAGTGCCAGCAGCAAATGGAGCCACTTGGAGCCCCACGTGGCAGGGAGCCCCATTGTGCAGGTGCAACCTGACTTGGCAGGGTGCTGCATAGCGCCACATGCTGTCTGGCAGCTCCAGCTGTCACCCAGGCCAGCGTCTCTCAGCTCCAGTAGCCCCCAGCTGCCAGGCAGCACGTGGCACCCTGCCGAAGCAGGATGCACCCATGCGATATGCAGCAAGTGTCAGGCAGCTGGGGCCAATCCCCACTGCCCCCCACTGCCTCCCACCATATGGGGCAGGGCACTGGCATATCAGTGCTGTTGTCTTTTTACTGCACATTAAAGTGGTGCATAAAAAACAGTGCTATTATGCTAATTCACAGTAAAATAGGCTACTGTGCATTAAGCGTCACCTAAAAAGCATGCACTTGCGCTACTGTGCATTAGGGAAGCCAAATGAGCATTAGGAAAACGCATTGATACACATGTAAGCGTCAATACACCCCTTTGTCCCATTTGTAATTAGAAGTTCCAAGTGGAGCCAGGAACAGCCCAGTGGGGCCAAGAGGAGCCCCTGGGCAGGCAGGGAGCTACCTCTTCCCTTGGTTGAGCCTGGCCCAAGCATATGGGCCCTGAGGGCTGTGCACAGCGGGGGCTGTGCATGGCAGGGTCTGCCCTGTGTGTGGAGCCCGGGCCTCATCCCCAGGTGGGCGGTGGAGCCTTGGCTTGGGCTTCAGTATAAAAAAATAAAAGTATGCAGCTAATACTTTCTATGACCATGTGTATGTTATAAAAATTAAATTCCTGGAGAATGTTTAGTGAGCAAATATTGGTACAGCAATATTGTCTTGTATGACAGCACCATACAGGATACTGATCCATGGTTTGGGGGGGGGGGGTTGTTTTTTTACTGTAAATGCAGAGTAAAATGAGGGTTGGTTACTCCCACATTACAGCTGCAAATGTTGCATCTGTCAGGTGCCTTTGAGTATGTCAGTCAGCATCTGATGAAGTGAGCTTCAGCCCATGAAGGTTTGTGCTCTAGATATGTGCAAGTTAGTCAGTCTATAAAGGTGCATAACTACCCTGTCTTCCAAGTGATTTAGCAACCATTAGATTTGTTGGAATCTTCCTTAGCCCTAATATAACCATCCATTTTCATACCTCTTGCTCCACCTCATTGCCATGCTCAATGCACTGCATTGTAGTAGCTTTCAATTTAGCTACAGAGAAATGGGCAGGACTCCCTTGAACTTCTTGGCCTCTGGCTGTGATCTCACAGTGGGGCTCTTGGGATTGTATGTAGTGCCTCTGCAGCATTCTCTTTTTATCATCTCATAAAGAAACAGAGTAGGCCCAGAAATTGAACCTGAGCATCCTGCATAGTATTGCAGAATGATAACAAAGTTACAACCCACCAGATGTACAGCTCTTCTTGTATCATGGTACTAAGGGCACAGGCTCTATATTGACACCTCTGCAACTCAACAGCTCTTGTAGCCCTATCACACTCAGTAAGCTTGCCTCAAGAATTACAACTGCACTTCACTGATGGTTAAACTACTTCGTATTTACCACAAGGTAAGAGTGTGCACATGGAGTAGTTGAGACATTGTAAGGTCTGTCTTGTTCACATACCTATACCCTGAGATGAGAGCCTGTCTTAGGTGTATAATCAAGGGGACAACTTCACCAGTGGTAGCACACAATTTCCATTACAGTCATTGAGAATGCACATGTGCAAATGTACATGGGCATATTGGCATAAAGCCTCTTTTTAAGAGGTATAACATGCTTTCATTCTCTATTGTACATGCTTAAGTCTAGAAAGTCCCATTATGATCATCTAGTCTGACCTCCTACCTAAAATGGACCATAAGACCTCATCCAGTAGTTTCAGGATTTTATTTTTTGATACTGAAAGTTCAGTCTTTCATCATTAAAGGAAGCAGGATGCTGTCTTCACCTGTAAAAAAAATACAAAGAGGTATCAATAGAATTGCATAAATATCAATGTCTATTAGAAAGGATATGCAGCTAATCCTTTCTATGCTAACCAGGCAATGTACATCAAAGCAGCCCTGGGAGACTGGCACAGACCCCTTACAGACATGAACTATCAAATCAAGTTCCAGGCCATTTTGTAAATTATTTTAATTCCATACAGAATGTGAAGAGGAGCTGGTTATAAATCAAATATTTACAGCTGGAAATGAAAATGAGTGGTAAGGAGCAAAGACAGAAGGAGAGTGCCGCTTCCAAAGCAGCTGTTCCATGAAGACAGAGCAGCCCCAAAAGGGGAGAGGTGGCATGCTGGTGGAGTCAGGAGTGGGAGACAGCTTCAGTGAAGAAAGCCAGAGAAGGCTGCTTGGGAAAGGAAAGCCCCTAGGACTGGTTCCGAGAATGGGATAGAGCTTGACCGGATCCTGTTGAGCTAGGAGTCACCTGCTAAGTGGACACGTTTTTTTTTTTGTTTTTTTTTAAATAAAGACAACTCAGAACAACAACAGAACATCTGAGGAGTTGGTGTTGAGGAGAAAAGTGTCTGACATCCAGGTTACCGTGAGAGTCAGGTTTATTGTTTGCTTTCATCATGTGTGGACACCGAGTGGAACCCATTGGGCTCTAGAGGGTTTGGTGGGAGAGAGTGCCAGAGTGACAGCTTCCCCCTCACCCTTAAAGAAACAGAAGGATTTGATGAAACAAGATCTTGCCCGGAGATAGGGCGATTTTTTTTTAAGATAGTAATGAAGAAAACCATAAAGATCCCTTGTTTAGTTCAAACTGTTAAGTTAAAATAAAAATATCCTAAACTGTATATTACTTGAGAGTGGAGTCAGCTACATATTTCCAAAGTTTAAATTATGAGTTACCTGAATGGAGTGAAATAACTGCAGTCTGGCTAACTTTGGGTTGGTAATAGAAGTAATAATAAAGCAAATTGTTTAACCCAAAGACTGTGCTTCAATCAATGGTATAAATTCTGGAAGAGACAAGAGAGGTTGTAGCCCCAGTAAATCTACATGTAGATTGCTAGCATCCGACTGTGGTAGAAAATAAATAACACCTCCCGACTAGTAATATCAAAAAATAAAAATAACTATAGTGAAGATGTGGCAGGTGAGTGTCAGAATATACTGCAAAGGGCCCAAGACTGGGAAATTGCAGAATGAAGGGGCTAGAGTATGACCCTTGAACATAAGCAGTACCACCACACAGAACATATCAGCAGTCTAAAAAAAAAAATGGGTGGGAGGATTGGGAAGGGGAGTTGGAACAAGGCTGCTGAAACAGATTTGGGGTCTCAACAGATTTTGCTCAACATTACATCATACATAAGGTCTGCATATTGGCTAGCCAGTGGTACAGATAAAGAAAATGCATTTTAATCATTCATTAAAATGTCCTAATCACACTTTAATTCAGAAGCCTTAGGTTATGCAACAGCTAACCTAAATCACCATGTAAAGTCATTAAAGGAAGCAGGATGCTGTCTTCACCTGTAAAAATACAAAGAGGTATCAATAGAATTGCATAAATATCAATGTCAGGCACTCTGCCACTTAAAAGCAAAAGTAGATTCCAGGATAAATAAAATCTAAAACCAACACAAAGGGAGGATATGAGTTCTGAACAGAATTAAAAATCCACCTCTGCCTCTGTGAAGTACTTCTGATTTCTTCTGGATTGAATAAAAGTTAATTTTTTAAAATAGCCTGGAATTTGTTATGAAAAACATGTCATTAGAGGGGGGCCTGTGTCAGTCTCGCAGTGCTCCTTTGATGTTCATTGCCTAGTTAACGTAGAGGGGATCAGATGCATAACTCTTACGAAAAGTGGGAGTTCAGCTTGCCTTAATATTCCACTGTATATTAAATAAGACATGTTTAATTTAAAAGTACCCCCACATACATAATGTAACTATGATGCCTGACAGCCCAAACTGATTGTTGTTGCCTACAGGGATTTTGTGGGTTAAAAGATGGAGTAGATGAAAAACCTGTGATTTGAGAGTCTAACTTTTATTTCATCATAAGAAACATAGTCCAGATTTTGTTTTAAGTCTTGGAAATGCCCTTTAAGTCTTGCTGTGGTGGTTTGGTTTGGTTTTGGTTTAACTTCCTTTACTATACAACATAAAAACAGCAGATCATTATAATAGCAGATGAGATGCAGTATCAGAGCATGTATTACAGGAGGGTGTGGTGCCTGCTGGTAAAAGAATCATTGGTTTTGGATTCCTTTCCTGGCATCTAGTTCCCAAGAAGCCTTGGAGAACTTATTTTCTTTTTCTGTGTTCTAGTTTTTCCCCTCTGTAATATGCAGATAATTGTTCCCCTTCACAAAATATAAGACAAGAACAAAAAGCACTTTAAGCACCTGCTTTCTTTTTTTTTCTCCAGACCTGTCCTAAAGGGCAACTTAGGCAGAATTTAGTCACCAAATTATCCACACAATCCCTACCTAAGATCTTAGGCCTCTGAAAAGCCATAGGCATCCAAATTTTCACCCCTAAGGTTCAGCTCCTGAGTATGCCCAGGGTTGCCAGGGTAGGCTAGTGGTTTGATTATTTGATCAGGATGTCAGAGACCTAGAGCAATGCAAGAGGATAGATATGGAGGGTGGGGGGATGGGGAGAGAAGTAGGATTTGCCGTGAGCTGCCATTCCTTTGTAGCAGGCCGTGTGTGGAGGGTTGGATGCCACTTGTAACAGGGCCTGCTCGGGGCCGACTTAACCGTGGCCCGCCCGCCTGTTTCTGAGCTAACTGCTTGCCTTGTTAATTATTTAATAGATGTTAATTAAGTAGGAGGCTGCCCACTTCCTGCCCCGATCCCAGGGGGCACTATCTGCGGCTCCATTCCTCCCCTACACTGCAGCCCAAGCCTCACAGATAGTATCTCGATGTTGTCATAATCACCGGCCCCTACTCTGGGCCCCAGAATCCTCCTGATTGAACCCCACCTGAATTCCTCTCATCAGGGGGTCTCCTCCGCCTTCATATTAGGCAGCATAGCTCCCTGAACTGCTTCCCCTTCAGGTGTGGTCCCCCCACCAGGACCTTCGGCTCACTAGCCCTAGCCCACCTCCAGGCTAGTTGGAAAGCCAAGCCCGCAGCTCTTGGGTGTTCCTTGTGGTGGGCCCCTGGCCTTTCGACCCTTCCAGTCCTGGCCCCAACAGGGATCAGTCAGGGGAAGTCTGGACAGGCCTGAGTCTATGGCCTTTCTCTCTCTCCAGGGACTCACCCTCCAGACAAGGGGTAACCCATCTAGTTGTGGGAGCTGGGGTTAAGGCACCCTGACCCGCCATTCACCGAGGTGGTAACTGGCCTGGTATTTCCTGGGGGCTCCCACACCACTGGGAGCCCCACCAGGCCATGCACTCCCAGCAGGGTGCAGTTTTAGGTCATACCCAGGACCAGGAGCCTCCTTACCATCCCCTACAGCTCCTCCCTTACCTCCAGATGCTACCAGCAGCCTTCCAGCCAGGTGATGTTGTTGCCTGGTCCCCAGCAGTAGAACTACCCTGTTTATATGGGCAGCCCCAGATCCAAAATGGCTGCCCTCATCAGGCACCTGGTGGCTGCCAGCTCCAGGCCCTTAAAGTGACAGGCACAAGCAGTGCCCTGCCACACCACCTCAATATTTATTCCATCCCTATGAAAAACTATCTACACCTTGTGTTCTCCTCAGCCCTGAGGAGGTTCAAACCTGTATGTTCCATCTCCCAGGAGAGTGCCCTAACCAGGCTATAGGCAATAGCCATGTGGCCACCTTCCTCAGTTGTAATTTAAGCCAAAGACCAAACTGTCACAGCTCAGCCTGACTGGGAGCCTTTGCTTAGGGGAGACACATGCAGAAATGTTTAGATCTGTGTTAGTAGAAGTGTTACAATCAGGACTACTGTGGCTATGTGCTAAATAAGGTTTGCTGCACATACCTTAAGGCTAGGTACAGAAGTTACCCATAAACTAGTATAAGCAATCGGAAACTGGTTCAAGTCTGTAACACAACATAAGTTCAGTGCCCATAAACTGCTTTCAAAATGGCTGAAACTGGTTTAAGATAAGCCTGAATGGATGTAGTATCAAGCTTAACTGATTTAGATTAAATTGATTTATTAAACTGCTGTCCCAGATCCGTTCCAGTTTCAAGTTAACTCATAGTCCCCCAGCATCCCAGGATGCTTTGAGCTTCTCCCATGGACCCCACTCACAGGATGGGTGGGCTTGGCCCAAGCTGTCTGCTCCAGTTGAGCAGGGGTGTGTGTTCTAGCACTCCCTGGCTTCTGGCCTGGGCCACTGCAGATATGTGGCTGCATTTCCAGAATCAAAAGTGAATGTCTCTTCAGTTGCCTATCAGTTCAATGTACTCAGCTTAGACTAACCTGCAAAGATTGAATTGATTCAGCCTCAGGCTTTCTGACTGTCTGTACTTAGCTACAAACCCAATTTTGCTCTCAGGCACATTGGCTCCTACAGTTACTGGTGCCCAAAGTCTGCAGTATAAGCTTTTGGGGGTGCAGGGCACATTAGCTCTCATTTGAAGTCAGTGGGAGCTGTGGTTGCTTAGTGGGAAATGAGGCTGTTCAATTTAATTCTCATTAACCAGAAAAGAGGGAGTGCTCTAGAGCAGTCAAATTACCTTTGTGAAGTTCCCTACAGCAGTGGAATTATGTCCCTGTGTACTACATGCTGCATTTCGAAGTACATCAAAGGAGGCAGAGATTCTTCAGGAGAGTAATATAAAATCAATTTTGAATTCAACACAAAGTTTAATCTCCAGATCACTTGAGTGAAGAAAAGTTTTATTCATCTTCGTGGTCACTGAGCCACATTGTGCAGCCAGAAAGGTGGTAAGGGAAGCTAGAGGCAAAACATGAAGTTTTGTGAGCTGTGAGATGCTGCTATGCATTGCTGATTACATTATTTCATTAATTTACTTACATTCTTTGTTGCACTGGCTTCAGGGTATGTGACTAGCTATTCCGTATGCTACCTTTCCCTGCCTCACTTGGGGCTGTGTGCTACTGCAGGAAATGTATTGCTAGGAATTTATTTTAACTTTAAGAAACATTTGTTTCAGGTTCCAAAGCTTATACAGCCTTATTTTTTCATTTTCTGACAAAGGTTCTATTACTTTCACATGTGCAACTCTTTTAAACTAAAGATAAATGCAGGGTTTAGAAGGCAACTGTACATTAACTGGCTTGCCTAAACCAGTACAGAACAAATCAAGATGAGCTCATGTTAACATTAGCTTGATTTAGCAAAGAAAAAATAAATCTCATGCTAGAACATGGAAACTTTATACTTTTTAGCCATGAAAGACTTGCATGCCCATAAGCAGTCTGTCTTTTCCTGTGTTTAATGTATCTGTTTTCTAGAATTGATTATTTAAATCTTCAACACCATACATCATTTAAATACAACATTGCTTTTTCAATTGTTTTTATTAGCTAAAGAAAGAAATACAGACAGACAGACAGACTTTTTAAGAAGGTTTGTTAAGGGGAAAAGGGGGTAACAATCAAACAAAGGAATAAAACTGTCCGCTCAGGGGCCCAGGTACAACAGACAGAGCATAGGGCTATGGCCTGCAAGCCCTGCCCTCACAGTCTAAAAACAAACATATCCAGTGCAACATCAGCCTGCTGAGACCCCTACCGGTACCCCAGGAAGGGGGCTAGCAGTATCACAGTGCGAAGACTAAACAGCCACCCTCAACACTGCAAAACACCCTCTGAACTGCCCATCATGCCTGGAAGGCGGGCACCATCTGCTGGAGGACTGCATGCTCAAACTCCAGTGACAGGCGTGCCCACATCAAAAACTGGAAGAGCTGCAGGGCATCATCTGAGCCAGCCCTGGCCAGCTGTTTCCTCTGGCTCTTGAGGGTGGCCATCTTAGCCTGGCCGAGTAAGAAGTTGGCCAGGCAGATGATACCCCCATTGGCCTCCCGGTACGGGAAGGAAAACAAATAGGTTGCCTCTGAGAGGTCTAAACCTCTCAAGGAAAGTGTTGAGGGCAGTAAACAGTTGCGACAGCTGGGGGCTGATGCAGGTGTGCCTCCACCTAGGCACCAATGTCTTCCTAGTTCCGTGCCAAGAAGGTCGACGGCCCAAGGAACATCCCTAGGGCCTTGAGGCCCTCCCAATGCCAGGTAAGACCCCTGGATACGTTGGGGAGGAGGGGGTTGATCCAGGCACCAAGAAGGAGGGTGTCACTCTTGGTCCAGTTCACACGGAGTGTCAGTCTCTGCCAGTTCTTGGCAGCAGGCGCAGACCCTCGCACCCCAGGATGCACTCTCTGCCAGCTCCTGCAGATGTTTCTTGCAGAGCTTAAGACTCTCAAGCAGCCCTGGCATCATGCTGGGCCACCTCAAGCTGTACCACATCCTCCTCCAACTCCCAAACATGGTGGTGAAGCTCACTTGTTGCCAACTGCATGTACTGCTAACAGAAAACTCTAATCTGCACCTTTCCCACATCCCACCACTGCTTCCAGGAGGGGATGGTGGCTCTTGCAGCTTCCCATGTCTGCCAGAAGTGAGCAAAGCAGTCACAGAAGTGAGCATAACGCAAGAGACTAGTGTTGAGGCACCAGTAGGGTGCCTGAGAATGTGTTCTGCCAGGAAGGCTCCGTGCACAAGAAACCAGGCTGTGATCTGATAGTCCTGCTGGGGTTATGTGGCTGCGGCGCAGGAGCAATAGGTTGTGCCTGGTAACATGCAGGCAGTCAAGGCATGCCATGGAGAGCCCTCTAGTGGTTGCCTTGAGCCAGGTATACTACCTCACATCAGCATGGAGATGACACCAGACATCAACAATGTCTACTGCCTCCAAAGTGGTCCACAGTTTCTGGGCTGAGCATGGATGGGGCTCTGGCCCTTTCTGGCCAAGACATGTGTCAACTGTGTAATTAAAGTCCCTGCACAGGAGGAGAAGGTCATCATCATCAGCTGCACTCTGCAAGATGTCAGCCAGTGTCTCAAAGAAGGCAATTCATTCTCGTCCAGCAGTGGGCGCATAGATGTTAATAAGGAGGAGGTGATGTTGTGCGAACTGCATGCGAATGGTGAGCAGGCAGCCAGGGATGACCTCTTGGGCTACCTCTGAGTCAGGTGTCAGCTGTGGTGACAGAAGGATCGTGACCTCTGTGCTGAGGGAGGTGCCATGACTGAAGAAACTACTGCCCTTCCAGGCAGCATGCCAGCTAGCTTGATGGCTCCATCAGTGTATGTTTCCTTCAGAAAGGCAATAACCAGCCTTTTCTGGCACAGAAAATCGAAGAGTGCTGTCCACTTCACAGGGTCTCTGCAGCCATTGGCATTGAGAGAGCCAAAGGTTGTGGCAGCCATGTGTGAAGGTGTAGAAAGGGGGATAGGCAAGGCCAAAACAGAGGGAGAACCAACAGAAAAGAGCAAATATGCAGGACAGGGAATGACTGGGCCTACAACTCCCCAGCTGGTTCCTCTCATAATAAGCACCCAATATCACCTGCAAGTCTGCTAAGGCGAAAACTATAATGCTGCATCCCTGGATTGGAGTGCAGTGCCACTGCTGCAGCCTTAGCAGACACCACAAATGTCCCAGGGCCTGGGAACCATTTACATATGTGCTGTGCAACCCTCCAGTGGTGCTTGGTTTGGTCTAGAAACTCAAAGAGGTATTCAACAGAGTAGCCAGCACAGGGAGGTTCCTCAGAAGCAGGAACAGGTTCCACCTCTGGGGTGGGGACGCTCCCTATTGAGGGAGGCAGCTTAGCTGAATTGGGGGATGCTACTCCCTGAGGAAGGACTTCTGTCAACTCATCCTCAGAGGCAAAATCAAAGTCCAACTCTAAGGAGGAAGAGCTGTACATGTCAGGCACTGAGACCTGTTAAGCCCAGGGGGAGCACTTGACCCCTCACCAGGATCCTCAGCAGCAGGCCCTGTAGGAGCAGTGTCACTCGAGGGGTCTTGGGGGGGTGACATCAGTCCCTGATCTCTTGAGTGGGGTGCTCTCCTGGGGTGGGCACTCTTGGTCCTGGAGCCACTTGTGGCTCCCAGGGGGTCCAACCTCCATATCAGTTTCATCAGGCTCAAGGATCTGAGAGATGGGGGGAGGGCCATTGAACTCCCCCACCACCTCCCCTACCCCCAGCTCACCCCCATCCACTACAGGGTCTGGAGGGGATGCTGAGGAGGCAGGCAGAGAGGGAGGCCACCCTGCTGGCCAGGCCGATCAGGCCCTGGCCCACCTCAGTGGTAGGAAGGTAAAGGGCGGCTCGTGGGAGCCAGTGGCATCCATTCCAAAAGAAGTCCACTAGGAGCCACTGCAGCTTCTTGAGCAGCTGCAGGGTCACTGCTGCCAGACTGTTGGTGATGAGGACCTGGCCGTGGTAGGAAAGGGTGGGCAAGCACCAGTGCTGCAGGTGGGCTTCCACTCCCTCCGCCAGGTCCTTCCAGTTGCGGGCTGCAAATGCCAGTGGCCTCAGGAACACTCCCAGGGCTTTGAGGCCTTCCCAGCACCAGGCAAGGCCCCCTGGCAGGTCCGGGGGGGGGTGGTGTGTGCTGGCCCACGTCCCAAGCAGGAGGGTGTTGCACTTGCCTCAGTCGATGCGGGCCAACGTAACCCGTCAGCTGGATTGGGGGGCCGGTGGTCAGGGCCGGTGCCTGTGGCAGGGCTAAGCCGGTCAGGTCACGTTGCAGAATGTGCAGCAGTGGTTCAATGGCCAGGGCGTACAGCATGCCCAACAGGGGGCAGCCTTGGCAGATTCCCTGACACACCGGGAATGGGACGCACAGCACGCTGTTCACCTTCAGCAGGCTGGAGGCATCAGGGTACAGGACCCGGAGTGCCGCGATGAAAAGAGGCCTGAAATCGAAAGCTTCGAGGGTGCTGAGTCGGTACCAGTGGTCAACACAATTGAAGGCCTTCTCCTGGCCCAGAGAGAGCAGGCTGACATCCAGGCCAAATAGCTCCGCAGCCAT
>NW_005842855.1:19557-27281 GCF_000455745.1 Alligator sinensis | reverse complement strand
AGTCACACAGCAGGAGTAGGTTGTCCTGGATGGTCCTGCCCAGCACACAGTAGCTCTGCTTGGGCCCAATGACAGAGGCCATGACAGCGTGGAGTCAGTTTGCCAGTGCCTTCGCAAAGATCTTATAGTCAGCGCACAGAATGGAGATGGGCTGCCAGTTCTTAAGGCAGCCAAGTTCCCCCCTCTTAGGCAGCAAGGTGAGCACCACCCGGCGGCAGCTGGTCGGCAGGGTCCCGTCGGTGAGGTTCTCGTGGAAGATGCGGAGGAGGCTGGGCCCAAGGAGGGGCTAGAAGGCTGTGTAAAATTCCACGGGCAGTCCGTCAAGGTCCAGGGCCCTGCCTGAGGCAAGCCCCCTACAGCAGCCTCTAGCTCTGCCAGGCAGAGTTTGCATTCCAGGGCCTTGATCTGCGAAGCGCAGAGGTGCAGCAAGTCCTTATGCAGCTGCTGAGTGGCCTCCAGGCAAATGGGGTCAGCTGCAAACAAGTCCTGGTAGAAGGTGACGGCATGTTCCCGCACTTCACCCGGGTCCATGAGCAGCCGTCCCTCTGGGGTCTTGAGATGGTCCAAGATCTTTGCCACAGCCCGCCGCCTCTCCAAGCCGAAGAAGAAGCCAGTCACGGCATCAGCCTCTGCCAGCTCCTGGCAGCGGGTACACGGCCTTGCACTTTGAACCACGTCCTCCGCCAGCTCCCATAGGCATTTATTGCAGGACTGGAGGCTCTCGAGGAGCACTGTGTTGTTGCCGGCATGGAGCAGGGCTGCCTCAAACTCAGCTCCTGGATGCGGCGGCGGATCTCGCTTGCCGCCAGCTGGGAATACTGCTGGCAGAACACCCGAACCTAGATCTTCCCCATGTCTCACCACAGCCGCCAGGAGGAGTAGTCTGCTCGTGCATCCTTCCAGCTCCTCCAGAGGTGGACAAAGCAGTCCCAGAAATGGGCATCCTGTAGCAGGCTGATGCTGAGGCACCAGTAAGGGTCCCGCTTGCATGCCCTGCCAGGCAGGCTCAGTTCAGAGCAGACCAGGGCATGGTCCAGGAGGCCTGATGGGATGATGCAGCTGCTGTGCAGTAAAGGCAGATGGTGCTGGGTGATGTAGAGGTGGTCGAGGTGCGCCATGGTGATCCTAGTGGTACTCATCTTTGCCCAGGTGTATTGGCACGTGTCAGCATGGAGGAACCACCAGGCATCGATGAGATCCGCTGCTTCCAGCATGGTCCGCAGCTTGCAGGCCAAAGGCAGGTGCGGTTCTGGCCCCATCTGGTCTGGCAGTGTATCGACGGTGCAGTTGAAAGCCCCACCCATGAGGAGCAGGTCATCGCTTTCACTGACATCACGCAGTAGATTGCCCAGGGTCTATAAGAAGGCTACCCTCTCCCTCCCCTCAGTGGGCACATAGACATTTACAAGAAGCAGGCTCTGGCGTGTCAAGGTGATGCGGGTGGTCAGCAGCCAGCTGGGAACAACCTCCTATGCCACCACCGAGTCGTACTGCAGCTGTGGTGACGGGAGGGCTGCCACCTCAGCACTGAAGTTGGTACCATGGTTCAGAAAGAGGCAGCCTCTCCAGGCAGCGTACCAGTCGGCTTGATCATACACATTGCTGTGCGTCTCCTGGAGGAAGGCGATAACCAGCTGCTTCTGCCACAAACCCTCCAGGATGGCTGTCCGCTTCACCAGGTCCCTGCAGCCATTGGTATTCAGCAAGGCAATTGTGGTAACAGGCACGAGCAGGAGAAGAGAGAGGAAGGATAGGCAGGGTATAGGTGGGAGAGCAGGTGATAGAGTAAGGCAAAACTACAGACACAGGGGAAGGCCTATCCTTGCCCTATTCTATTCTGTGGACCCGCCCCAGCCCCACACCTACCTCACCCAGGTCACCAGCTTCTCAAGCCAGAAGGCATGTTAACGCGTGCCTGGGTCCTGGCACATGAGCCTTGCTGTGTCACTGGCAGCACGAGCAAACTGCAAACTGCACAGGGTCCAGGCACCACTGCTGGATACTTTCCACCATGTTCCTCTGGCCCTTGGTCTGCTCTAAGAGGTCAAGGAGGCCTCCGTAGCTGGGGGCCACCCGGGGGGGTTCTCCAGCAGGAGCTGGATGTCCCTGACCGAGAACCAGGAGGGGACCTACATGTGAGTCTGGTGAAAGTGCCCTCGATGGCCAGGTTCCCTAGCTGGCCCCCCATAGCATCCAGGTCGAGGACTGTCTCTGGGAGATCAATCCCCGTATGCTTTGGGGGGCAAATGTCATCCCACTCCTGGGGCCGCTTGTGGCGCTCAGAGGGCAGGCACTGCATCTCCTCAGCTCCTCCCACAGGGGCTGCTACAGGAGGAGGAGAAAAAAAAAAGCCTCAGATTGAAGCTGGGGACTGGGAGGGAGCTGAAACAGCCCCAAAATCGGCCCCAGGGGGCAGAATAGCCCTGGAGGAGCTGAAGGCAAGCACTAAGACAGAAGGAGGTGGCAGAGACCAGGGTAACGGGCTGTGGAGGAGGGAGGCAGTAGGGAATCAAAGGGAGAGCACAGGTGGGGGTGGGGGAGGAGCAGAGGCAAGCAATGGTGCCAGAGCCCAGGGAAAAAAAGCTCAGAAAACGGAAAAGGGGCAGAGAGGGGGTCCGCAAGCACAGGCTGGGAAGAGGCAAGGTTTAGGGGGGTTGGGGACAGGGAGCAGGGTGGGGCACATGCAAAAGGGACCTGAGCTGGAGGAGTTCAGAAGGGCATCACCTGTCGGCAGCCATCTTGAAAGAAAGAAAGGGAAGGTTATCAAAGCATGTTTTGTGTTTAGCAAGGGAAATATCTGTAGCTAATGAACTGATTGTTTCTGGTCCCTGTAACAAGATTATAGAACTAGTAGGTCTTATCTGCTCACGCCTCATTTTTATTCATAGCTTGGAAGAGGAAAATAACCTTTCCTAGATTCTTAAACTCCCACTTAGTTTGTTTAACTTTGAATTAACTGCTTACTGATTTGTGCTCTCTTCACCTGCAGAAAAGGCTACTGATTTATAGACTGTAAGGCTGAAAGGGACCTCATAAGATCATTGAGTTCAGCCTCCTGCACCAGAAAGGAAAGATAACTGGGGTCAGGTAACCTTATCAAGGTGATTGTTCAGTCTTTTCTTGAAGATTTAATATCCTGTTGATATCAAAATCTGGTTTAAGACTTCAACAGACTCATTGTAGGTGGCCAGCCAATGACTTTTGCTTGTTCACTGATGTTATTTTGCTTAAGATTTTAGCAGCAAACGTATACCATTTGTATTTTTAAGTTAAATTATTTTGATAAAGTATAATAAGCTTAGGCTTTAACATGAGTTATCATAATCTCAAATTTAATATTAAATGGTTGTATTTAAAAAAGAAAAATGTATTAAATTTAAATAAAAATCAAAGCTATTATTTTCAACCCTTCATATTTATTCAGCTTGCACACTAAAGTTTTCAAGTTTTCATTCTCCACATCTCAAGGACTTTTCTGGTTAGAAAATATTTTATGCAATGTATTGGTTACTTCTGAATCATGTTTCCTGTTCAACTTTAAAACCATAATTTTCTTATACCATTTTTAGACAAACAGCAATGTTTATTTGATGCTATAACTGGTTACTAATAGAAAGCATCATTTGAGAATTTCAGCTCCTGTTAAATCCTAGTGGAACTAAAGGGATGTCTTGGGGGAGATGGGGGAAATCTGAATAAAAGGAGAATTAACACTTTAAGCATATTCAGAAAATTTCTTGCCACAGTGCCAAAAATTCAGTATAAGCACAATGTTGGGTAAAAGTATAATCCAGCCATATGGATATTATCATACAGCATATCTATGAGCTAAAGATGCCACTAAGACCATCCCTTGAAGGTTTGGAGCAAGTGAAGGGTGATAGCAACCCAGTGGCTGAAAGAGGGGTCCCTCTACTTTCAACAGATTAAGGAAAAGGAGGATATATTCCTTTGAGGTGAAACCAACCCAGGCTCATAAGGCTGTATGTTATTACTGTTGTATGGTTATATGTTCTCTTATGCTGACTCCCTCTCACTTCTAACTTTGTGCTTTCATATAATCAGAAGTGTGGTGGCAGAGTTGTTAAAGTGTCTTGTAAGAGTTCATGCCTTAATTTGGATTTGTGTGGAAGGTTGCTCCCAGTCAACCTGTCTATGAATGAGCACCTGGTCATCCGGGCTGGAAACTTGAAGGTGTCTAAACATGATGGTGGCCCCTTCATGCCCTAATGGAGTGGTTGTCATCCAGGGGTATGCGTACCCCTAGGGGTACTTAAAAGGGTCGTAGGGGGTATGTAGATCTCTGAGCAGTATGCAGGCAGCCAGGAGTGCAGCCTGGCCACGTGGAGAGCAGCTGGGTTTGTTGTTGGGGGAGGGAGTGAGGCTGGGTCTGCCCAGCTGGGGCAGTGTGCGGGAGCTGCACAGGGAGAAGGGACTCCCAACACTACATGCACCCCAGGAGGGGGGGCTGTGCCCCCAGATCTGCGCGCAGGTCAGGGCAGGGTGGCCTGGGCTGGGGCTGGGGCCATACCGGGCTGCAATCAAGGTGGATGGTGGCAGCTCTGGAAGGGGGATGGGAGGGCTACAGCAAATTCGTGGGGATCTCATTGGGGCTGGAGGGTGTTGCTTGGAGCCAGGAACAGCCCAGTGGGGCTAAGAGGAGCCCCTGGGCAGGCAGAGAGCTACCTCTTCCCTTGGTTGAGCCCGGTCTGAGCATATGGGCCCCAGGGGCTGTGCATAGCAGGGTCTGCCCTGAGTGTGGAGCCTAGGCCTCGTCCCCAGGTGGGCAGTGGAGGCTTGGCTTGGGCACAGCCTGATTACACCCTGGTCCCCCTGTCCACACCACTGATCAGCAGATAGTGCTTAGGGATCGTTAAAACACAATTAACTCTTAAATGGAATGTGAAATATGAACACAGACAACTCAGTGTCCTAAAATCAAAGTCCAACAGGTATTGTCTCAGCAGTTTCTATATTCAGAGAGAGAAAAAATACTTAGTACAATGATCTCACCCAATCCCAGATGTTACTTTGCTAACAGAAAAGATGGCCACTCAGTTCCTGAAGCAAAGGGTTGGCTGGGATGATCCAGACAGGTGTTGAAAGCTGGATTCATGATGTAAATGATGATGACAACGACACTTAACTTTCTTGCTTTCCCCTTTTATACTTTCTTATACTTTTCTTTAACTTGACTTCTTTGATGACTCCCTGCTTTTGGATCAGTCTTTCTGCCATCAGCATATTGTTCATATTTTATCCTGTCAGCATATTCCTTTGTTCAACATCCCCATTACGAGCACACCTCCTAATTTGGCCTTTTTCCAGTGTCTTACTTTAAGCTTTGTCCGTTGGTCTCCTTTATCACCTTTCATTAACATATTCAATCATTTCATCCCTCTAATTCAGCTGGTTAGTGCCAAGTTCAGTTAATTTGAGCTAGTAACAAAACTATTACTATGTTGTGTTAGAAAAACTCCTCACAGTGATAGAAAAAGGAAAGAAACATCATGTGAGCAAACTCAAGGCCATAAGCTGCTTGCAAGAAACAAGGCCAGCTGATATTGCAAACACCAGCAAACTGAAAAATTCAGATAACAATGAGGGTATACAGAACTTTAGGCTGACTATAAAAGAAAATTTTAAACAATGCTATAATTCACCACTCTATAAACAGGTGCAACTTGGTCCATATGTGCCTTGGTCCATATGTGCCTGTGGGGGCTGGAGGGGAAGAAGTGGTGGTGCCGTCTAGTGGAGGGGTCCTGGGGCAGAGGCTGGGCTCGGGGGCAGCTCCTGCCAACACACTCCAGCCCCAGCAGGTCCCACAGCTGTGGGCAGAGTGCGGGGCAGAGCTGGGAGTGGCGGAAGCGGAGACTCTACTTTGGCCCATGCAGGGAGTGGGGCCCGGCGCTGTGGCATGTGGGGCAGCACCGGTCACATCTGGGCAGGGCAGAGGCAGGTTGCCACTGTGACAATATGCACGGATCTCAGAAGCAAAACCAGCAGCAGCAGCAGAAAGGAGTCCAAAGGCAGAACAGGAAGTGAGGGGGAGGAAACAGGAAAATCAAGAGAGAGAGGCTGGGGAAGAACAGTAGGCCTTATAACAGCTCTGTAAGAAACTGTTAATATCAAGTAGGGAGTTGTTCCTTGATTACCCATACAGGGTCACATGAAACATGGTGGCAGCAGAAAGTCTGTGAGGAAGCCCAGGAGAAAAGAGAGAGACCTGGGCCCCAGCAGTAATTAAAACAGATTGAGAGAAGCATGGAGGGACTGAAGCCCCCCAGGACAGTTGGATTTCAACACAAAGAGCCTGGCACAGACATGGAAACAATGGAAGCAAGAATTCAGTTTGTATTCAGAGTTAACCATGGCTGGTAGAGAAAAAGAAGGTAAAGCTGTTTTACTATCTAGTGGGGGGAAAGGCTGTGAAGTAAGTGCAGCACTGATGTCAGGGAACCCTGACACACTAAAACAGTTAATAAAAGCGTTTCATGCATACTGTGACCCCAGGAAAAATGAGACTGTAGAGAGAGATCAGTTTTTCACCCGAAACCAAGAGGAAGGAACAGTTTCACAGCCCTGAAAACTCTGGCATCCTCATTTAAGTTTGGAGACATAAAAGACTCCCTAATCAGGGATAGGATTGTATGGCACATGGGACTCTGCCCTGAGGGAGAGACTACTAAGAGAGGTAGATCTAACCCTGGAAAAATGTCACCAAATTGCAAGGGCAGCAGAATTGTCTAAACAAAGGATCAAAATGATATCAACAGCCACATGTACAAAGCAGGTTTACAGGCTCAGCCTAAAGGATTCTGGAAAGCAGGAACCTGACAGGCCAACTGCAAACACCAACAATATGCATTGTTGCATGTACTGTACTGTAGGAAGCTACAATAAAGGTGGAAGGACAAATGCCCAGTCTATGGAAAAGAGTCCAAAAAATGTGGAAAACAGAATAATTTCAGGGGTCAGTGTCGTAGCCATCCAAATAGAAAAAAAAAAAGTCCACACAGTGATGAGGGACCAGGAGACTATGGATGAGGAGGAAACTTTCAGTGTAAATTTGACAGATTCAAAGACTCATAGGATACACACATTACAGAAAAACGTGGACAACAACTCAGCCATATTTGCAACAATGATGCTAGACCAAAGACCTATAAGGTGGGTTGTGGAGCCACTTGCAATGTCCTTCCTGTGAATCTATTGAGTAGCAGCATCAGAATGGAAAAATGTCACCAAGTTCTGTTAATGTATAACAAAACAACTGTGAGGTCACTGGGAAAGTACCATCTGACTATAAGAAATCCATGCAAGAAGAAACAGTACTGCCTGGAATTTATAGTGATTGACAGGTGTCATATTGAATGAAATAGTTTGAATGTTTGTAAAGGTTGCCCATTAGCCAGTTTCAGGAAGAAGATAAGAATTATCTCCTTGTCTAGCTCATTGTTTTTGGGACTACGTGCAAAAGGTCCTGACTTCGCTTAAAGTCCTAATTTAAATTTTATCTTTAGAAGTCTTTTACAAAGAGAGCAAATATCCTGAGTTCCGAGAGATCAAACCCTAGGGCCTTTTGGAAAGATTGGTAAGAAAAGGGCATTTGCAGTGATATGGAAGTTTCCCAAAGGTAATTTCAAAAGAATCTGTTGAGTAAGATCCGAGCCCAAATTTGGGGGTAATGACAGGTTGAGTAGGAGGAGCCCATAGACGGC
>NW_005842855.1:7921-19183 GCF_000455745.1 Alligator sinensis | reverse complement strand
TTATTGTGTTCTTAATGTTTGTGGTGTTTCTTAAAGCTAAGCAGTGTTATATACGTAGCAAAGAGTTTTAAAATAAAATTGTGTTGTATGAATTAAGTGTGTAATCATTGTGAAATCGTACAATCAGCTAACTACTCCCCCAGCCAGTGCATCAAAATGAATCAGTAAATTGTGTGGGATTTTCTCTATTCCATAACCCACTAGAGACAACAGGGTGGACACCCATCCACTGCTGGGCAGCCGGGCAGCACAGGAGAGCAAAAGAACGGTCATTAAGTTCACTACCTAACATATTCTGTTAAGATATGGAGACATATTCCAGGGCATTGGACTCTTTGAAGGCAAAGTGAAGTTAGAAATAGATCCACAGGTGCAACCAGTACAACTACCAACACACAGAATTCCGCTACCTCTGCTAGAGCCACTGAAGAAATAATTGACAAACCTGCGGAAAAAAGGCATCTTCACACTGGTTGAAAAAAACACTGACTGGATCAGCAACCTCGTAGTAGTAAGGAAGCTGTCAGGCAAACTGAGGATCTGCATTGATCTGAAACCACTTAACAGGGCACTCAAAAGAAGCCACTACCCACTGCCAACTATTGAGGACATACTACCTGAATTGTCTAGGGCAGAAGTGTTCACAGTTTGTGATGTCAAGAATGGATTTTGGCATGTGGAGCTAGACGAATCATCCAGCCACCTGACAGCCTTTAGTATGCCCTTTGGCAGGTATCGCTGGTTAAGGATGCCCATGGGGATCAGCTCAGCTCCGGAAGTTTTCCAATGAGAACCAGGATCTGAACCAGGATCTGGAAGGTCTTCTGGATATCAAGGTTGTGGCTGATGATATTCTTGTCATAGGAGAATAGGATGATAAGGAAGAGGCGATCTGTGACCATGACTCCAAACTGCAACAACTCCTTAACAGATGCTGGCAGAGGAATATTAAACTGAATGCAGACAAAATACAGCTGAGAAGAATGAAAGTACCCTACATTGGACATCTGCTGACTTTGGAAGAACTATGGCTAGACCTGGAGAAGGTGAGAGCCACTATGGAGATGCCCAGGCCACAGGATGTCAGCCTTATTGGGATGGTTAACTATCTGTCCAAATTTTGTGCACCCTTGTCTTAATGCTTGTGAGCCAATAACGTTGCTAACACAAAGATGCAGCCTGGGAATGGGCACAGACCCAAGAGGAGGTATTCAAAAGAATTTTAAAAACTCATCAGTGAGGCCCCCACACTGAAGTACTACAACACAGCTGAGCAGCTAGTACTACAGTGTGATGCATCAGAAGGAGGTCTGGGAGCGGTACTGCTGCAGAACCAGTAGCCCGTAGCTTTTGCTAGTAGAGCAATGACAGATAGAAAAGGAGTTACTAGTGGTATTGTTTGGATGGAAACGTTCCAGTCAGTTCACCTTTAGACATAAAGTAGATGTGCAATCAGATCACAAATCATTAAAGATCATAATGAAAAAGCCCTTGCTGGTGCTTCTAAGAGACTTCAATGCATGCTGCTGAGACTCCAGGCCTACGATGTGAGTAAAATACTACCCAGGGAAGTCCCTGCAAGTGGCAGATACACTAAGCAGAGCATACCTTCCAGAGTGCAGCACAGATGGATCTGTAGAACAGGAGATAGAGTCCATTAGCATGGTACAAGACTTACCCATCTTCAAAAGCAGTCTCAAAACAATACAACAGAGTATGGAACAGGATGGTGTGCTACAGGATGGTGTGCTACAAGCAGTTAAACCTACAGGGTTGGCCACAGGACAAGGCACAAATACCACCAGAAGTTGCCACATACTACCAATGGAAAGATAAATTATGTACACAGGATGGAATTCTGTTCAAGGGAGACAGGGTAGTGATCCACGTAGCTGTGTGGTAAGACATCAAGAATCAACTCCGTGCTTCACACATGGGAATAGAATCATGCCTGAGAGCACAAGAGTGGCCAGGCATGAATGCCCACTTGAGAACATACATGGAGTAGTGTGAGGTATGCAAGGAATACAGAGACAAACTGCAAAAAGAGACATTGAACCCACCTGACTTCCTCTCAGTCCTGGGATAAAGTAGGGACTGACTTGTTCAATGTCAATGACAGAAACAATGTCAATGACAGATCTGAGCACACTCTGAGTTTGGTAAAATTCAGCTCTGGATCCAGACTCTGACCCTGGTCACCGTAGACTACTATTTCAATTCTTGGAAGGTGGATTACCTTGAAGACACTCAGGCAGGAACGGTGATCAGGAAGCTGAAGGCTCATTTTGCATGGCATAGGATACCTGACACTGTTCTTAGACAATGGCCCACAATACACCCCAAGAGAATTCAAACAGTTCTGCACTAGATGGGAATTCCAGCACAAGATATCATTCCCTGGGTACCCACAAAGCAACGGGAAGGCTGAATCAGTGGTAAAGACAGCCAAGAGACACTTGTTGAAGGAAAATAAGACTGCAGAGGATCCCTACCTGACTCTATTGAACCATTGCAACACACCTTCCTAGGGAATGGACAGTAGCCCTGCCCAAAGATTAAAGTGCCAGAGAAGTAAGACGTTACTCCCCATGAGAGACTGTTTGCTACAACCCCAGGAAGGAAGGGGCTACAGTACATGGAAGCAGCCAAAAGAGCAACAGTCTCAGCAAGTATCACAGCATAACAAAGAAGCCAGGGACCTGAGACCACTGTGCAGAAGGCAAAAGGTCTGGGTACAACCAGTAAGTCCACATGTGAAAGAATGGCAAAAGGCCACTGTTGAGGGTGCAGTGGGAGATAGATCCTACAAAGTCGTCAGAGATAGTGGACGGTGACTGAGAAGTAACTGGAAGCAGCTGCGGAGTGCTGGCAGAGCAGAAATACAAGTGAGCAAAAGATTCCAGGATCAGAACCAAGACAGCTTTGACAACTGGTCAGTCGTCAGTGAGCCCCAGATAGGGGAGAAAGACGCCATGGACTCCACAAAGGAAAGAGATACGCAAGCAGAGCCCAGCCTGCAAAACAAAGACACGGACAAAACAGAAGCAGGTGTAGTACCCAGAAAAATCAAACAAGCAAGAAGCGGGAGGCTGGTACAATGACCAGCATACCTGGATGACTATGAACCCTAAAGAACACAGCAGATCAGTGGTAAAGGCTAGGTCTCCACAGTGAGCTATGTGCTAGCAAACTCTGGCCCAACCATGAGAATAAGTTAATCATCTGTTTTGAACTGTTGAAAGGAAAGATATAACAATATGTATGAATCTCAGAGGCAAAGCCAGCAGCAGCAGAAAGGAGTCCGAAGGAGGAACAGGAAGTGACGGGGAGGAGACAGGAAAAACAAGAGAGTTAGAGAGGCTGGGGGAGAACAGTAGGCCCTGTAACAGCTCTGTAAGAAACTGCTATAATAAAGTCACTGTTTATATTAAGGAGGAAGCTGTTCCTTGATTACCCAGACAGGGTCACATAAAGCAGCTGCCACACACAGCTCCCACCACCAGGCTCCTGCCTTAGTTTCCTTCTGTGCTCAGTGTGGGCAGCGGAGCCTGCCTGGGCCCAGCCCCAGCCCCAGTCACACTCCCTTCCTCATTGGAGCAGGGCTGGCGGGGAGACAGGGGGGCTGCAGCCACTCCAGGATTCACTGTAGCTCCCCCAACCCCGCTCCCAGCGTTACTGCCATCTGCTCCAAGTGCAGCCCGCCCACCCCCACGTGCAGATCTGGGGGCACATACCCCCCATGCCCTCCTTGGGTGCTCATAGCAGTGGGAGCCATCCCCCCACATGGCTCAGTCCTGTGCCCCACCACTGGGGCCTCGATCTGCACCCCCCACAGTGGCAGCCTACCCTCACCCCATGTGCAGAACTGGGGTCACACGCCCCCATCCCTTCCCAGGGTGCACACAGCAGCGGGAGCCGTTCCCCCTCCTCGTGCCACCTTGATGAGCTGCTTGCAGCGCCGTCCCACGCCCCATCCCAGCTGAGTAGCGCCTGCCCCGCACCATTCCCTCCCTCACTGCGGGGCCTCAATCTGCCCCCCACCCCTTAAAAACAAGAAAAACTATAAAAGGTGTCCATTAGGTGACACTGAGACAGAAGGGGTACGCTTGTTAAAAAAGGTTGAAAACCCCTGCCCTAATCTACCATTAAATTGCACCCAGTTTTGTAGACAGTAATGTTATTTTGATGGCCCATTTGGGCTTGGACAAAATGTTGACTTTTTTTTCCATATATAATTTAATCTCCTTCACCCTACAGCTCTCTTTTCTACAAGGAACACAACAGCTAGAAAGTAGAAAGAAAGTATAATGCACCATCAAGAAAGAGTGGCCTTTTAGTCCAGCACTGCTTTTCTGCAGCATGAATGGTTAGAACTGGTCAAAAATTTTCCACCAGAACAATTTTGAGTCAGAAAACTGATTTTACAAAATATAAACATGTAATGAGAGTGTCTTAACTTTGACTTTATCAAAATTGTCATGGGAAATGACAAAAATGTTTTGTTTCATGCTTTTATATTATTTATTATGTAACATTGAAATAGAGTTGAAATGTTTTGGCTTTATTGGAACAAGACAAAAGTCAAACATCATAACAAAATTAATGAAGAATTCTTAAGATCTAATTCTCCATCCTTCAGCCCACTGCTCCGATCTGAGACAAAATGAACTCTCAAATCTAAGTTTGACTTTGCGTCTAAGTCTGGACATTACAAATTTCAGCGAGCTCTTTCAAGAACAACATAAAGATCTCATCATTATTGATGTGGTGGAGTTTGCAAAATCACTTCCCAAGACTTAGATACAAATAGCTCTAAAATAATTTTATTTTAGATTATAACAGCTTTGTCATTTATGGAACAGACAGCATCAGGTTGCTGGCATTCTGTTTATACGAAAAGGGGACATGATTAAACAGAAAAAAATAGTGGGGTTCACTGAATTAATTGAATAGTCTGTCTGAAGGCTTCTCCTTGAATGGTGTCATTTCACTAATCACTTAAAATACTTTCTTGAGTTCCATAGGAGGGAAACAAACAAAACAGTAGGGCTCACATCCCTGAACAGGCATTAATGAAGCCTGAATGAAATAAGCATGAATGTTTGGCCCCTACTGTTTCTTGGCTTGCATAGACTACAAATATATTCTTAGTACTTTTAAAGGTTAAAATTACTTGGTACTCTTAAAACTGTTGTCTCTATCATGGATGTATCAAGGATGAGTCAGCCTCCAAATGCAGTTATTTCCCAAGTCAGTGAATCGGGAACTTGCAAAACCACAACATAAATTTTAAAGAGATCAGCCCAGGAACAAACAAATATAAATATCAAACTCTTGGAAATGGGAAACAAACACTGTTCCTGTTCACATTTCAGGAGGATACTGTAACCTTCCCTGGAGGGCCCTTATGGGCTTTAAATACTGATATATTACTGGCTAAGCTTGTATTGTTTCCCTCTTTAAAAAAGGAAAAGCCATTTTATGGTCAAAACAGAGGCCAGCAGACTGAGGGGGCCTTCTCACCAGCTCTGCCATTGGCCCATTGTGTGACCTTTAAGTAAGTTGCTTGAACTTTTTTTATGCCTCATTTTCTTCATCTGCTTGACGGAGATAATACTTGCCTACCCCATGAGAAGCTGAATTTGTTGGTTATGTACTATTTTCAAGACATTTTAAGATCCTCTCATGGAAAGTTTTATTGAATTGTAGCCATTCTTTTTGGGCTTTATATTACCTGAATGACCATGTTTATGAAGAATGGGGTGAAGACAGCTGACATAAAGCACATGCTGCACCTTCATTCTAACCTGGTTCTAACATTATCTGAGAGGGACTCTGAATGCCACCAACCTTTTTTTAACCAGGTGGTGCTGAGGGGTCTGCAGCTTGGAACAAATTGAATTAAGGGATGCTTCAGAGGTATAACTGAGCAATTCTGTATCTAAATGATGACAGCACACAGGGCTGCAGCTGCAGCCAGGCTGCCAGCATCAGTGTTAGCTAGGTCAGCACGCAGCAACTGGTGTCCCAAGTTGGCACCTGGGGTTGGTGCTCTGGGGGTTCCCCACCTCCCCTGCCATTAGTTATACTACTAGGACTCTTGAATAATCTTCTGGGAAACTGATTACAAGAATTGATAAAACATCAGTCTTTTACCTGCTTCACCACTGTATGGCAACATGGAAGATGATTAAGGAATTGTGAGTTGATGTTTCTGACTAAAGCATGTTTGGCAAACAGCTACAAGCGAGGTGAGAAATTAATTTGTCTGAGTCTAATGGTTGGGGCTACAAAGCTGTGTGGAGATGGCATGCTGCCAAATGCACAAATTAAGTCAGGTATATACCCATATAGTAGTAGGGCATGAAATACAATATGATTAACAGACCAGATGTACTGTACAATAGACCTGAGACATCCAAAGAAGAAATCGGCCTGATACACAGTGCATATAATCAGCTGCTCTACTTACTAAAGCTTTTAATAGATACAGATAGAAAATATCTCTGTTGTTTTATGCTGTACCAGTCATTTCTACTCTACCCTAATACCATTTCTCACTGCTTCATAGACTCAGGGTCTTTTGCCATCATAACCAGTGGTGGGTGTGTGAGAATACATGGAGTTTCACTCATTTTGTACATTGCACAGAAAGCCTCACCAGTTCAAGTTAGATTACATTGCTGTTTAATACCCTGGTTCTAACTACTTCATATTAGATGGCTAATTTTATACTGTTACCTAAGTCATTGCAGATTCTTTTCAGATGCACTTCCAAACTTCCTCAGTATTAAGAAATGTTCTGATCTGGATGGTCTAATCAACCAACTTTAAGGACATAAAATTGGAATGAATGACAATGAACAAAAGAAGACAGAGACCGAGAGAGCATCCTATGACCTCTATACTTGAATGAAATAATTGATGCTCATATTGTATTTCATGCCCTACTACTATATGGGTATATACCTGACTTAATTTGTGAATTCGGCAGCATGCCATCTCCGCTCAGCTATGTAGCCCCAACCACTAGACTCAGACAAATTAATTTCTCACCTCGCTTGTAGCTGTTTGCCAAGCATGCTTTAGTCAGAATCAAACATGCTGATTGAGGTATATTTAGATTAAAATGCAGAAGTAAAAAAAAAATCTCTGAGGTAGAAAAAGAAAAACAAACCCCAGTATACTTTTGGGAATTAAGGGCCTAGACGTTTGATTAAGGATGTGGAATTTGGCCTCTTGAAGGCTCAGATCAAGTGTAGTACTCCTTGCAACCAGCCCCGCATGCCAACCCTGTGACAGTGACGCCCCGCACAAGGACCTTCCTGGAGAGGTTCCTGAAGGACGCCATCCGAAACAAGCATGCCAGCAACCTGAGGGCCAAACCCGATGAGGGCAAGGTCTTCGACATCACCTCAAAGTGGGACTCCAGCAACCACTTCATGCCCAGTGGGAGCTTTATGCGCTTCGTGGACTGGTGCTTCCTCCACCGCACCCGCCTCAACTGCCTGCCTCTGAACGGGGCCATCCACTTCAGCCACTGGGACAAGAGGTGCCGACGGTGCAGCGACACGGCAGAGACTCTCCCCTACGAGCTGTGCAGCTGCAAGCCGCATGCCAGAGCCTGGCAGCTCTGCCACAATGCTGTCCAGGACCGCCTGGTGAGGGCCATGGAGATCTCCATGAACTGCACTGTCCTGGGCTGCGAGAGCCAGATGCATCCTGACATCATCATCACCAACGAGGAGGCCAAGAATGTCATGATTGTGGACGTTACCATCCCCTTCAAGAACCGGCGCCAAGCCTTCACCAACGCCCGGGCTCGCAAGCAGGAGAAGTATGCCTCACTGGCTGACATCCTGAGGGGCCACGGCTATGACGTGACGGTCGACGTGCTCATCACGGGAACGCTTGGAGCCTGGGACCCCAGCAACGAGAGCGTCCTGCGTGCCTGCCGCATCTCCCACCGCTACGCCAAGCTGATGCGCTGCCTCATGGTGTCCGACACCATCCATTGGTCCCGTGACATCTATGTGGAACACATCATGAGCCACTGCCAGTATACTGACCCCACCAGACGAACCACCGCCGGACCGGACCCAGAGGGGACCGCCTGACCCCTGCCCCCGCACCAGATGGACCTTCACTTCGAGAGGATTCTTCACCTATGGATGACCCTGCTCCACCTGAAGAGGACCCCCATGATGAGACTCTATATGAACTGAGACACTTTTTCTGCGAACCACTTCTTCCACCATTGCAGACCATTGTAACGGGTTTGTGTGTATCTATCTTCTTTTTCTCTCAGCGTCGTGAACCTCCTCCCCCTCTTCCCCCCTCCTCCCTACCCCCGGGCTTAGTTGGCTAACATTGTATCTCCTGTAACCTAGTTGCGTTCCCTTTCTCACCCCCATCCTTCTATTGTTAGTCCCTCACTCGGGCGCTATGTATTTCCCTACTGACTTTGTCAGCTTTTTTGGATTCACAATCCTAAACATTTACTAATAAAAGTAAATTTGTTCTTCATTGATCAATCACCAATAGCAATCCCCAAAAACACCAAATCTTGACTATAATTATCACTTAAAAATTCTCTTTCATCTGATTACCATACTATTTCCTGTCATGCTAGGAGGTTTTCCTTCATGCATATTTGTGCGGGCCAGGAGCGGTCCGAGGCCCTTTTTTCGCGCGGTGGGCTGTGGCCAGCAGCCTGGACATGCTGGGTCGGGGAAGGCAGGCGGCACGCTAGAATTAGGCACGGACGCTTAGTGGTTGATTTAAGGTTATTTTACTTACACTGAAGATGGTCGCGGTGCAGGCAGGAAAACTTGCTTGAGTTGCGGTTACAAAACAAAACAAAAAACTCGAACCTGCAGAACGTATGGGTACGTCGCAATGGGGTTTCGGCGACAGGAGATGCCTGCAGAAAGTAAGGGTACGTCGCAATGGGGTTTCGGCGACGGGAGATGAACAGAAACCTCAGGAGTACGTCGCAATGGGGTTTCGGCGACGGGAAGAAAAAAAACTGCAGGACTCGAACCCCGGGTAGAGCTCTGGATTCACTCACACGAAGTTTGCTAGGCTCCGTGGAACTTTTCGCGCAGGGAAGGGTACGTTGAGGGATCAGGCGGCGACGGGGAGAGGCGAGAGGCTGATCAGACCCCTGTAGCCTTCTTGATATACACTCTGGGTCCAATAGGCTCCGCAGCGCTTAGAGATCTTCACGAGACGTGAAGTTCTCCTCCTCCTGATAGTCGTGGAGTGCTCCAACTTGGGCGGAAACCGCTCAAGCCTCTTATACAGCTAGCAAGCCAATCACTAGCCGCCACGTGGGAATAATTTAGAACTGGCCAATAGTGGGGCACAAATTTAAATACAAATGGCGGGAACTCCTTGCAGCGTGCATCTCCTTTCTGCAGCTCAGAAATGCACCCTGCAAAGAAAGCTATGAGTGGCGGGAAATAATTTAGCAGTGCCGAAGCTCACACAAACAAAAATCACACCCTTGGGTTGTGACAATATTTTGCATTAAAGTGTGGCTTATTTGTTTTATTTTTACATCATTCTTATGGATTTCCATTGAATCTCATCTGTGGTTTGACTCAGTGTTCAAACTGGACGGACTCCAGGTTTTAATGACTCCAAATCACATACATTGGTGTGTAAAGATTTACTGAAAGACTTCTTTCTCATTTGAAAATAATTTGTGGTGGCTTTTTCCATGCTTGTGCTGTAATTGAGAAAATAATTACATTGAGCTTCCAAATAGGACAAAACAGTTATTAGGAGCAATTTTGGTAGGGCTGAATGTGTTATGCTGAACATGTTGCCAAAGAGAACCAAGTCAAAGGACATAGTGTTAGGACACAGTTCTCCTAACTGTCCTGTAGGCGATGAAGTTATGCCATATGTACAAGATGACTTTTCACAGCCACATTTCACAGTTTACCATTGGTCTGAAATTCTTAAACGAAAAACTGCTTTGTTTCTAATTGCAGGCATACCAGCATGATAACACAGCTGAAGTCTGTCTGCTTCGTATTTGGATGAGACCTCCAAAGCAGCATGAATTGGTCATTTGAGCCTTTTAAAATTAAACTGTACACAGAATCCCATTAATTATGTATTATTGTCCACTGAAACTCTCTCAGGCAGTCATGAGACCCTTAAGAGATTTATTGCTAGAACAATTCAGTTTGCTTCTAATTTCAGTTTGCTCCTAATTTCTTGTTTTCATTGTTCTATAGCTTTTTGTACTAAACTTGCTGTGAGCCTGAGGCAGAGGAAGCCACAAGTTTGACAGCTGTGTGGAGCCTAGTGTTAAGGCATTTTGCATGTAGGTGTGAAATGCTGCAGGACTCAATTGAGGCTCTTGGCACTGTGAAAAAGCAGCACCTCTTCTCCTACTCTGCTGCTTTTAGTTCATTCATCACATCTGACAAAAGTAGGCTGTCACCTACTAAAGCTTATGCATTTCTGAATGAGTTATTCTATAAGGTGCTACCCTGCCCTGCCGTCTGTCTGCTTCTTTCAGGAAGAGTTGGAGGTGATTTTGGTTAAGTACAGACAGTCAAAAAGCCCAAGACTGATTCAATCTTTGCAGGTTAGTCTAAATATAGGAGATTAAATAAATAAGTGAACAGATGTTCCCTTTTGATTCTGGTAATGTAGCCACATGCCTGCAGTGGCCCAGGCCAGACCCTGGGAGGTGCCTCCCTGAAGCAGACAGCTTGAACCAAGGTTAGCCCACCCACCCTACAAGGCAGTGTTTGCAGGGGAGGTGCCAAAGCATCCTGGGATGCTGTGAGACTGTGAGCTAATTTGAATCTGGAAGGGATGTGGGACAGAAGTTCAATAAATTGATTTAACTTAAATCAGTTAAATCTGATAATACATCCATCCAGGTTTATCTTAAATCAGTTTTGGCCATTTTGAAAGTGGTTTATCTGTACTGCACTTCTTTTGTGTTACAGAGTTGAACCAATTTCCAATCACTTATACCGATTTACATGTAATTTCTGTCCGAAGCCCATGTATTTGCTATTAAACTCAATGTGACCTCAGTATATCTGCTACAGTTATTTGCAGTATGATAATCAAGTGCGTGATAAATTTCAGTGCCAGAGTTCGGCAAGAAGTATTATGCCAGCCTAGCTAGATCAGTATTACTCTACCAGACAAGCATTTCTAAGGCAAACACACAGTTACTTCCTGCTCTTTTGTCAGCATAGTTCGTGCCTACCCTCCTTGAATGAT
>NW_005842855.1:2989-7890 GCF_000455745.1 Alligator sinensis | reverse complement strand
GGGGGGCGGCAGGGGCGCAGCAATACATTTCCAAAGCTGTGAGCTTGTGCCCTGCTTTGGAGTTGTCCTAAAGGCTGCCCTCAATCAATCCAATTGTAAGTGATAAATGGTGCCCAGTTGTTTGGGTTGATAATGAGATGACAAAAAAAGTAAACTTGCTGCAATTTACACGTCTACTCATACACTGTGAAAACCTTTGCCTGTGAATTAATACCTTTACCTTGACATGATGTGATTGGGTCTGTTGTTGAGATGAAAAACATGGTAAATCTGAGGTCTTGATTACTTGCAATCATTAGATTAGAGCTCATGTTACATATCTTCCTTGTAAGAGTTAGAACTGTTAAACATCTGCCATGTTCTGCTCCCCAAGTGGCTCTATGCCATTTGTGATTAAAGTGAGTCCCTTTGGGTATTAACTTTTACATTTCTGATGTAATGACATTTGCAGATAAAAGGCGCTATACAAATGTAAATGTATGGAATGTTTTGAAAAGGACATGGAGAAGTTAGGGAGCATCCAGAGGCCAGCAACAACAATGATCAAAGACTTGGAAGGCAAGTCATCGGAGGAGAGGCTGAAAGAGCTAGGTATGTTCAACTTGCAGAAAAGGTGTTTAAGAGGAGATATGATAGCTGTCTTCAACTACTTGAAGGGCTGCCATAAAGAAGAGGGAAAGCACCTTTTCCTTCTTGATACAGAGAGGAGGATGCAGATTAATGGTTTGAAGCTGCAGCAAAGTAAATTTAATATTGGTAATCCAGAAAAACTTATTCTCTGTAAGAACAGGTGAGGCAGTGAAATAGACTGCCTAGAGAAATTGTGGACTCTCCATCACAGGAGGTTCAAGAAGAGGTTGGACAGCCCCTGATTGGGGATGATCTAGCTACAGCTATGATCTATTTTCTACTATGGGTATTTCTCATGGTTCTGGGCATTGTTGATTGTTCCTTCCCCCCACGCCTTTTTTTCTCCTGCTATACCTGTCAGGGTGTTTTTAAGCTTCCCCAGAGACATTGGGTATTGGCTACAGCTAAGGCTGGAGACTTCAACTGGGCATGCCTATTATCCTGCTAGGAACAAAGCTGGAGATTCCTGGCTAGAGGGTCTTGCCCCTCCATCACCATATTTGGGGTCAGGAAGGAATTTTACCCCATGGTGAGATTGGCATGGACTGCGGCAGTGGGGGCGGGGGGGTTGCCTTCCTCTGTAGCAGGGGGACATGGCCCACTACCCAGGACCTCTTGAGTATATACTGACAACATTTTATAGAAGCAAGACATTGGCTTCCGTGGTTCCTGCTTTACCTGTGGGTGGGTAGGGTGTTAGGTCTATGCTGTGTCACGGTTGAGGGCAGTCTTATGTAGAGTTTATACTATGGTTATATGGGATGGTTTGGATGGAGATCATCCTGCCTCAGCCTCAGATGTATGGAGGCCTGACTTCTCTCTTAACTATGACTCTCCATAACAGACTCTTCTCAGTCCAAAGATTTAAAACAACTGGTTCCAATCTGTGGTGTTTGGTGATTCACACAGCATTATAGTTTCAGGTGGTTTGTACCTGGTGAAGCACAGCTGAACATGAGTGAATTGCAGGGAGCTCCCTTGTATTCCTACAAGAGACTTCTTTTTGTAGCCAGGCCTATTTAGGTAGCTGCAGAGGAATCAAAAAATTGTCACAAAGACTCTCTCTGTTGCTTCTTTGATGTAAATTCAACTGTCATCCAAGTTGCTGATGGTACCAAAATTAGAGGCGCAACAATCATCAAGAGAACAGAACCACACTGCAAAGTGACACTGGAGATTAGAGCATTTGAGAACTCCATAGGGAGAGGAAATAAAGAATAAAAGAGAGCTGGCCAAGCAGCTACAACTGGGGGATCAAAAAGAGTTTTATCTTAAATCTGTCCTCATTTGTAACCAAACAGGAAATGGATGACCCCAGGAAAGGGAGGAAAACAAAAGTGAGGCTGGCTGTAACATGAGCTTTCTTAAGAAGCAGTCTCTGATCTGAAGAAGATTGGGAACCCTTGCAAGTCTGTGCGAGCCAGAAAAATGAGTGGAAGCTCTGGAGTGGGGCAGTCCCAAGTTCAACTCTTGGTGCTGTCACTTACTCACTGTGGGGTTTTACACAAATGACTCTGATTCTGTCTCAGCCTTTTCAGTTTGTAAAACAAAGATGATGCCTGTCTCCCTCAGATGAGTATCAGTAGAAAGGAATAATGGTGTAGTAGTTAGAGCAATAAGCATGGGACTCTGGCAATCCAGCTTCATTTCTGTGGTTTGCCTCTGTCACTTAATGTTCCTTGCTCTGTTCCAGTTTCTCATCTGTAACAGAGGAATAATAATACCTCACAGGTGTGTTGTGAGGAGAATTACATTAATGATCATGAAATGTGCACTGCACTAATGAGGGTCAAGGAAAATAGATCATGTGCCAGAATATAATTAGTCCATCTGTACAATACAAAATGTTACATGCTAGTTTAGAAAAAAATGTTTTAAATAGTCCCTGAAATACAAGAAAACAAGTTCATATACAGATACAGTATGTATCTTCAAAAAGCCTCTAACAGTCCCTCAGAATTACAAGCCTGACTGTATGTACTGATTTTTCACCCCTCACAGATACAGTAACCATCTTATTGCAAAATGTAGGGAGCTGCCTGTTTTTGTACTTCAGGCAACATAAAACATTCAAGAACAAATATCTGCTTGTAAGAGTCTCTCACTGCCTTCGCAGGAGAGCATGGTAAGAGGCTTGCTTTCTCAGATGCTGCATTTTCAAGAGCGTGCAGAACACCAGCCTTGTTTACAAATCAGCCTGGAGTCATAATGGCTAAGCTATTTTGGGAGATGAGAGATAAGCAAACCAGAAAACCTTATCGAAGATTTGCCTTAACTTGCAAAGGTATTTTCTTTGATGAAAGAAGTCAAACAGTGGCTATATATATTCTGTCACTTTAGATTTGTTTTTGGACAAAAATCTAAACTCAGGCAGCTTTCCTAGATAAATAGGCCATTCTGGACTAGATTGCTTTGTGCATGATCCTTTGCCTTTCTAGATTAAAACTAAAAAGGCATTAGACAAACCAGGAATAAATAGCCAAATCGGAGCACAGAGAGTTTAATAGTCTGCTTAATCAGGGATTGATATAGAGTCAAAATATTTAGTAGAGTTTAATCTCTGCTCCAAACATCCCTAAAGGTGATGGGGGAGTGAGACATTTTGTTAATGATCTGGATGATGAGATGCATAACAGACTGGCAAAGTATATTGAAAAACTCATTCAGTATTTGGGAGGACATCCAGAAAGACCCACCAAAATGAGGGAACTGTACATTTCAGTATAGATGCTTCAGGTAAGTGCATTTTAAAGGATTGTTATTCTTCCATGCACTGATGGATTTTGCCTTTGTTGAAATCTCTCCACTGAATTTTCCAGGAGCTCATCCTGACCAAATGAAATAAGAAGTGCTTTCCAGCCAGAACAACACAGAAAACGTCATTGTAGGAAGCCTAGGACTGGAAGGAATCTTTGGCATCATCTCCTTTAACTCCCTGCACAGTTGAAGGATTTGCTGTTAGATTTTGTGATATAGGCCCCCTCTATATGTTACAGGTTTTGTGCAATTACCTTAAGACAAGCTGCATGTGCAAAATAGCTATCACACCAATAAAAGCTCCAACCAGCTATAAAGTTAGACCTTGAAAATATGTACTAACTTTATAGCTGGTTGCTGTTGTGGAAGAAACAGGCTTCACTCTATTGTTTGGTCACAAAGTTGCCAGAGACCTTTATTTACAAGCAGCTGCTGGGGAGAGCACTGGACAGACAGAACTCTTATCAGTTCTGCAGGCCCCCCCCCCAACAGACAATTGAAGCAAGCCTTTTATATGTTCAATTCAGGTCACATGACACAAGGATACAACAAGTCAAAGAAAAACTTGTTTGAACCAGAAAGTTGCAAGAGGGCATAGGCTGTGGTTTGACCTATTGACCTCATAGGTCTACTCAGCTCAACAAGGGAAAAAGGGCGGGAGAAAGAGCAGATTGCAAAATAGGCAGGGAAAAAGCAATCATTAGCAAATAGTGCACTAACTCAAGAAGTTAGTAGAAATTAAGGCCTGGGGTTTTCTCCTTCCACATTCCCCCCTTTTGTACTTATAGTACAACCGATAAAATTTTGTAACTGTGTGTTGGGCAACAGACTGCAAGTGAGCTAATGGGAGAACAGTCTGACTTATGCATCCTTCGAGGCACAGTGAAACTTGTTCTTAGGTAGAGTATCTCTTAGTGCTCTCTTCGGAACAACTGTGAGACTAATCTCAATTGACCCAGCATCATGTTAGACATATCTGTTGCGTCTTTTGTGGGATGCACTAAGGTTACAATTGTGTAGCAACAAAAGCAGTACTTGTAGAAATAAAATAAACCTGAGGACCATGATTGCGATATAAAATAATTTGGTCCCAAGTCTGCCAAACCAGTCCCAAAGACTCCATTGATCAGTTTGGTGTAGTTTAGCAGCTTCTTTCTCAATAATTTCAGCCTGGTTTTCAATAGCACTAGAAGCATCTGGTATATAAACACAGCATTCTGATTTTATTAAAGCACACACACCTCCTTTTCTAGCTAATATATAATCTAAGGCGAGTCTGTTTTGTAGAGTCATTTGTCTCATTTCTTTCATTTCTTTACTTATTTCACAAAAACCAATGGCAGTAGCATTAGCTATTGTCACAAGGGATTCTGCAACTTTCTTTATTTCAGACATAGCTAAGCCTGTGCCATAGTTCGGGAACATTATACCCCAAAACCTTTGATTTTCTGTGATTTCGCGAACATTGCGAATTCTTCCTTTAGGTAAGTGAGATCTAATAGTAAAGGCAGGAT
>NW_005842855.1:1703-2972 GCF_000455745.1 Alligator sinensis | reverse complement strand
CAAAGTTACAAACTGGTTTTAACATCCATACTGAATAATAACCTAAATATCCAGCCGAAATGGGAGAATAACTGGGTATCCAGGAACCGTTAGAGAGCCAAGCACCATCTACCTTAAATTCTACTTCACACTTACTGGCTCCTACTGCAACATGAGATCCATTACAGGTCCAACAAAACTTTCCAGGGGTTGTATACGCTAGTCGTACATAGTCAGCTCGGTAACAATTTATATCTTGCCAAGTTTCGTTCTCATGAAAGGGTGAATAATAAGGAGCTGACATTTGGGTCGCATTCAAGGGTACTGGTATCATGGGTATTCCTCCAGTAGAATGGATAGGGACATGACTACATATTCAACAACAAGAGACATTTAAGTCTATCCTAATTTGGTTAATTAAAGACAAAACACATTCCCATAAGCCAATACAAATAGTCCAATACAAATAGTCAATAGGAGGGACTCCATGTTCGACTATTAATGGGCTCTTTTCTTGGAGTCTTAATTTTTAATCCTTGGTTTCATCAGGAGGAACAGTCTTTTTGCAGTGCGATGCGTGGATCCAAGTAGATAGTTCCTAACACTTTACTGCAGTGTTAGTGGTGAGAAGAACTTGGAACGGACCTTTCCAGTGAGGTTGTAAAGCTGATTTTCTTTGGTGGATTTTTACATGAACCCAATTTCCTGGCTGTAAGGAATGGCAGGCTTCTTCAGGCTGTCTGGGACCTGTAAATTAAAGGCCTTAACACATTTCATTAATGCTTGACAATATTGTAATACAAGATCATCAGCTAAATGGATGTTAATCTGAGAAGGTGGTAAGAGTGGGGAGGATGGAAGTCGCATAGGTCTCTCCATCAGGACTTCATGTGGGCTGAGTCCAGTCTTCCGATTGGGGGTGGATCTCATGCTCATTAATGCTAATGGTAGAGCGTCTGGCCATTTTAAACCAGTCTCAGCACAGATTTTTGCTAGTTTATTTTTCAGTATCTCGTTTTGTCTCTCTACAGTACCTGCTGACTGTGGGTGATAAGGGCAGTGAAAGTTCTGTTGAATCTGCAGGGCTTTACATATTTCTTGTATAATTTGCCCAGTAAAGTGAGATCCCCTGTCACTATTGATGGTAAGTGGGATTCCAAATTGCGGGATAAGGTCCTTCAAAAGGATTTTAGTGACAGCTTTAGTATCGGCCCTTGTCACAGGATAGGCTTCAATCCAACTTGAAAACATACAAACTATAACAAGTACATATTGATATTTACAACATTT
>NW_005842855.1:0-1665 GCF_000455745.1 Alligator sinensis | reverse complement strand
CTTTCTTAGTTTTAACAGGTTTGCCTACATTATGGACTTGACACACAGGACAAGCCTGGCAGTAGTGCTGAGCTATGGAAGGAAAATGTTGAGCATATCAATCGGGTTGAATAGCTGCGATCATCCCCTCTTTGCTTACATGGGCCACTCCGTGGTACATGCGAGCAAGGTAGGCAAGTAAGACCTTGGGCGCAACCAGGTGGCCATCCGGGGAGCGCCAAAGGTGATCAGGGTGTAATATGCACCCATGCAGTCTCCAGGTGTCTTTTTCAGAATCTGTGGCCTGATCTTGGAGAATTGCAACTCTTCGTGATGTTGCACTAGGAGACTGCTCATAGGTATGGGAAAAGAACAATTGCTCAGCCTGAGGGGGTGAAAGGGCCACAGCTCTGGCTGCAGAGTCAGCCAGAGTATTTCCATGCGTAACTTCATCCTGGGAAGATTGATGAGCAGCACATTTAATAATAGCAACAGCAACACGTAATTGAAGGGCATCTAATAAGGCGGCTACATAAGAACCATTACGAATGGGTGTGCCATTTGAGGTAAGAAATTCAAGTTGTTTTTATAACTGCCCCTAATCATGGACAATACCAAAGGCATAACGCGAATTTGTATATATATTAACAGTTTTACCTTTAGCAAGGGTACAGGCACGAGTGAGGGCAACAAGTTCAGCAATTTGGGCAGAATAGACAGAAGGTAAAAAATTACTTTTGAGTACCTTGCGCTGGGAACATACAGCATAACCTGCAACAAGAGAGCCTTTGGAATTTTAGGCAGGACCCATCAACATACAAGACTAGGTCAGCATTTGGAATGGGAATGTCCTTAAGATCAACTCAAGGTAAAGTTAAATGAGTGGTAACAGTGAGCAGTCATGAGGCTCGCCATCAGAAGGTGCAGGTAACAAGGAAGCAGGATTAAGTACAGGGCACCGAGCTAAAGTAATGTGGGCCGCAGAAAGTAGCAGAATTTCATATTTAGTTAAACGGGCATTTGAAAAGCGTTGGGTTTTGGTTTTTAAAAGAAGTGCGGTCGCTGAGTGGGCTACAGAAACAGTTAAAGGCAAAGCTAAAACAATTATTGGCAGATGATTTTACAAGAATGGCAGCAGCAGCAACTGCCCGAAGGCAACCCAGTTGCTACAGGATCTAAGGCTGTACTATACTAGGCAATAGGACAATGTTTATCTCCATGGGATTGGGTAAGTACCCCCAGAGCAAAGGCATCTTTTTCATGACAAAAGAGTGTAAAAGTCTTTGAAATCAGGAAGCCCCAGTGTGGGTGCCTGTGAAAGGGCAGTTTTAATGACAGAAAAGGCATTTTCAGCTTCTGGAGACCACTGCAAAGGTTCAGGGGCATCCTTTAAGGTAAAATTTTGCAAGGGTTTTACGATTGAGGCATAGCCTAAAATCCATTGGCGGCAACATCCGGCCATGCCTAAGAAGGTGTGCATTTGAGAGACATTTGTGGGCCGAGGGATTTTGAGAATTGTTTCAACTCGCGCAGTTGAAAGGTGACGTTCTCCAGTGGAAATATCATGGCCTAAATAATGAACCTTTGGTAAGCAGAGCTGAAGTTTTTCTTTAGAAGCTTTATGGCCTTTTAGAGCAAGACAGGTCAAAAGGTGCAGAGAATCAATTTTACAGGCTTCAAAGGAAG
>NW_005842854.1:644694-645010 GCF_000455745.1 Alligator sinensis | reverse complement strand
ACCTCTGGGCTGCCCAGTGCGCGAGCTCCAGATGGGCAGCAGCAGCCAACACTGCCCGGCACGGCAAGTGGGGGAGCTGCAGCTGCTGCCACCAATGGGCAAGTATAGAGCTGGCTTGGAGCCCAGGCTGGCAGCAGCCTGGGTTACAAGCTGATGCTGAGCATGGGGAAGAGTGTCCCCTCGCTCACCCTATGGCCAGCGCCCCATGCTGTAGCCCCTGGAAGCCCATGTGGGGTTTCCTATGCCTGCTCCAGACATCCCCGTGTGGGCTGTGAGCACCTTCAGCAGGGAGCACTGGCCACAGGCCGAACAAGGA
>NW_005842854.1:641309-644614 GCF_000455745.1 Alligator sinensis | reverse complement strand
CCCAGCCAGCAGGGGCTCTATGAAGCCAGGCCAGCTCCCCCCTCTCCCTGTTGGTGCAGCCCAGCCCAGCTCCACAGACCCCTGCCAACCTGTGCCCTGCTTTAGGCCCCACCAGTGCTGGCCCTGGGACATTGGTCCCAAGACATTGGGACATTGGTCCCCCAACATCCCAGCATGCTTTTCAGCCCTGGGCTGGGCTGGACTGTCTGCTCCAGAGAGCAGGGCTGGCCCCACTCCTCTCCTCCCTAGCCAGAGCTCCAGCTGTCTGAGAAGGAGATAGAGACTGCAGACAGGAGACATCAGCATTTGCCTGGCTTCCCCAGTCCCCACCCCCAACCCCCTTGCTGCTCAAGCAGGGATCCCCCCTTTCCCACAGCACAGACCAAGCCAGCATCTGGTCACAGTTATGCTACTGCCATGCTAGGTAATGCTAAGATGTGTTCATGTGTGTGTCTCCAATTTCACTGGAACAAAGCCAGACAGAACAGTGTCTGGTTAGGGCTTTTTGGAGCTAATCAACAGGTCATTTGGTAATGTCCCTCCATTCTTCCTTAAAAATGCTTTGCAAAAAGCTGTTTAAGAACAGCTTGAACTAATAAGAGAGAGGTTTTGTTTTCTTGATGGGCTGATAAGCTTTGTGTTCTGATAAGTTCCCTGCTGGCTGTTGGCTTGCTTCAAAGCCTGAAATCTGTCAGTGTTCAACAAGGGACAGAGAGCAGTGTGAGAAATGACTCCAAGATCCCTTTCAGCCACTGTGTTGTTGAAAAGGGTGTTCCCCAGCCTACAAGTATTAGGCCTGTGCAAGTTGGCAGCAATGTGATCCGGCTTTGGATCCAGCCACTTTGGATGCCTATGATCCAATCCGGAACTCCAGACTGGGTTTCCGCCTCGATCCAGCCAAAGTGGCTCCGAAGTTTTGGATCCTCCTTGGAGATCTGGCCATAGGGTATAATGGGGAATCAATGAAATATCTATAACTTTGTTATTTTTTGTCCAATTTGGACTAAGCTTGCAGGAATGGTAGCCTCTGCTGAGAGCATGAAACATGCCCAGTTTCAGGAAGATTGGTGCAGAGGTTTTGGGGAAACTGTACCCCAAATTCTTGAAAGCCAAACTCCTGTCACGGCTGTGTGTTACACCACAGGGGGGTCAAAACTGTAGGGGCGGTAGCTCTTACTGAGGCCACAAAGCTTGCCAAGTTTCAAGAAGATCAGTGCAGGGGTTTGGGGATAAATGCACCTCAAGTTGTGGACAAGCAAAACTCGTGCCATGGGTGACACTGTGTGTGTTAAGGTGCAGTGGGGTGACAGCTGCAGGGATGGCGGCCCCTGCTGTGGCACCTGCCAACTGTCTAGGAGATCGGTGCAGGGGGGTTCTGGGGCCCTTCACCCCTAGCTGCTGACAGGCAAAACTCATGCCAAGACTGTGTCTGTTTTGGGGCAGTTGATTGTCTATATTGATTCTTTCCTCTCCTTAGCTTGGTTTTGTAGGTGCTAACTGATGCTCGTTAAGTCGTTATGTAGTAGCTGTGTCCTGTGTATTGAGCTGGTCCCGGAGTCCCTGGTCCCTGAGTGAACCATGATTGATTGGTAACTGGGAACACAGCAGCTTAGCAGCCAGGCCTGCAGTAGTGTCTCCCCTCCCCGCCCCAGGACAGACACAGTCAGTCCCACAAGCACCCATGGCACCAGTTTTGCTTGTCCGCAGCTTGAGGGGCAGTTCCCCCCAACCCCCTGCACCGATCTTCTTGAAACTTGGCAGGCTTTGTGGCCTAAGTAAGAGCTACTATTTCTGCAGTTTTGACCCCCCCTCCCCCCGTGTTGTCATACATAGACGTGACAGGAGTTTTGCTTTCAAGAATTTGGGGTACAGTTGGCCCAAAACCCCTGCACCAATCTTCTAGAAACTTGGCAGGCTTGGTGCCTCAGTAAGAGCTACCAACCCTGCAGATTTCACCCTTCTATGTTGTAACACCTAGGTGTGACATGAGTTCTGCTTTCAAGAATTTGGGGCACCGTTTCCCCCAAGCCCCTGCACCAATCTTCTTGAAACTTTGCAGACTTCATCCTCTCTGCAGAGTTTACCACCTCTGAAATTTTCGTCCAAATCTGACAAAAAACAAAGTTATAGATATTTTATTGTTTCCCCATTATACCCTGTGGCCGGATCTGTGAGGCGGCTCCAAAGCTCTTCAGAAGCTCCAAACTGCTTCGGGAAGCCTAACGAGGCCAGCACTTTGACCTGGATGTGGTGCTTTGGACCCGGAAGCATCCAAAGCTTCTCTGAATCCAAAGCTCTGTCCGAAGCCTCGCACAGCCCTAATAGGTATGTTGCAGGTTCCTTCTCCCTAGATGCAACACAATGCACTTGTCTGCATTGAATTCCATTCCATTCTCATCCACCCACCTCTGTAACCTGTCTAGACCTAGTTGGATTCTGTCCCTCCCCTCCAATGTGCCCACTTCTCCCCACATCTTTGTGTCATCAGCGAATTTGGACAGCATGCTTTCCATGCCCACCTCCAACCTGCTGATAAAGATGTTGAATAGCACAGGCCCAAGGACCGAGCCCTGGGGAACTCCACTGTGCACATCCTTCCATGTTGAAAATGACCTGTCCACCACCACTCTCTGGGTGTGACCATCAAGCCAATTTGCCACCCATCTGACTGTGTAGGCATCAATGCCACAGTTGCCTAGTTATTTTATGAGCATGGGGTGAGAAACAGTGTCAAAGACCTTCTTGAAGTCCAGGTAGATGACATCCACCTCAACGAACGCATCTAAGGACTTTGTGACCTGGTCATAAAAGGAAACAAGGTTAGTCAGGCAGGATCTGCCTGCAATGAACCCCCCGTGTTGGTTGCCCCTGAGCATTACCTCCCATGCTGGGCCCCTGCAAATGTGCTCTTTGATAATTTTCTCAAAGGTCTTCCCAAGGACCGAGATGAGACTAACTGGCCTATAGTTACCTGGGTCCTCCTTTCTCCCCCTTATTGTAAATGGGGACCACATTGGCCCTTTTCCAGTCCTCTGGGACCTGACCAGAGCACCATAAGCCATGCCAGGGGCCCTGCTATGACCTCCACCAATTCCCTCAGTACTCTTGATTGAAGAGCATTTGGGCCTGCTGATTTAAATACATCCAGCCCCTCCAGAAGTTCCCTAACTAGATTGTCCCTGACCCTATGCATGGTATCGTGTCCCCTGAGCCTGTCCGTAATACTAGTGGGGAACTTGTCCCGGTCCCTGCTCAGAAATGTAGAGGCAAAGAACTCGTTGAAGAAATCAGCTTTTTCCTTTGCT